>NW_026099368.1:0-199229 GCF_024542735.1 Bombus huntii
TACATGTAACGTCAACAAATATCTCCAACAGACTCAGGAAACCTGAACAGCCTTGCACACGACACCGACTCCCAAAACAAAGGAATATGAATTCGGCACATAGGCATAAGATAAACGAACATCTAGAAGGGCTGTGTCTTGATCGAGTCTTTCAGTCTTTCGGTAACGGTCAAATCGCACACTTGTAATCCTATTATAAAATAAAGGTACCTCGAACTCTGGTTCAAGAACCCAACATTTTTTTATTATTATTTTCCCATTATTTTTACGTGACATTTTGGCGATCCTGCCAGGATCCATTCGCTTCAGTGTAAACGAAGTTACGATTTCGGTCTACGGACATTATTGAAGATCGAAGGATTCGAACTACTTGTGTTATGAACTTTGCTGTCAATAATTTACCACGGTGGACCAAATTAACGGGGCCACTGTCAGCATAGAACAAATCAACAGAACGAGTTTGACACTCAAACGCATTTGAACGCGCCACAGAGGAAAACACCGCAAGGGAACCTCATTCTACGAACTTACGTATCAAGGTGAGAAAAGTCGGAATTCTTTTAAACAATATAGAACGCGAAAAGTTAGTTTCTCTAGTAACTCTAGCGAAGAGACAATATGAACAAGAAAGACACAAAAGCCGAGACAAGTTTACCCTCTACAAGTGGAGTTCAAAATAAAACGGGAACACTCGATTCCTCTACCAGAGCAATTTTAGACTTAATACAGAGACAGAACGAAGAATTTCGACAACAATTTAACGAAATAAAGAATGCTTTAAAATTAGCGAACGAAGAAAATAGAAAACGCGCTAACGAAATGGAAATATTAAGTAGAAACCTCTCTCGTGTTAAACTACCACAAATAAACGTAAAATCAACTGAATTCGGTTCTATGATGACTGACGATGACGATAATATATCAGTATTAAAACACGATACTAATCCACCTCCACCTATGCCACAAAAGCCACCAACATATGTCCAACCATCCAATTCAACAGCTGGAAACTCTGGAAATCTAAAAGCTGTTTAGTATCTCCGATACTAAACGGAGAAAACGATATAAGTGTAGAAGATTTTATTCGTGAAATAAAAGAAATGAGAATGATGTGTAGCGAACAAACGTTATTATTAAAAATGATCAAAATAGAGAAAATTGTAGGAAAAGCCGCAATGACAATCCGCAATATCCATATTAACGAATTCGAAACTCTGTACGAAGGATTAAGACGTAACGTAGCTACTCAAGCATCAGTAAGAGAACACCAAGATCAGTTAAGAGTGATAAAGCAAGGAATAACCGAAAGCGTGCAAAATTATAACATTAGATTTCGACGTGTTTTCAACAAACTTCAATACAGCATTACCAATGAATATAAAGACGAACTAACTCGATGAGCGATGAACGATCGACTATACATGGTTTCTGTGATTGACTATGTAAGAGGCCTTCGTTCAGAAATAGGACACGTGCTATTGGCTAATCCCCCCCCCCCCAAACATCATCGATGCAGAAAAAAAGGCAATGGACGTGGAAAAATACTTTCGCGAAGACAACGCTCGCAGACGGATGACACGACAAACAACCACTCCACCATCTTATCGTAACCAGACGTCTCGTCCAGTAGGTAACCGCTTCACGATTACAAGTAACATGAATAACAAAACTCCACCCACACAAAACATTCTACCAAGAATGAATAATTTTACAAAGCTTGAAAATCGACCATTAAACGAAAGGCCACAAACGAAATGTTTCAAATGCGATCGATTGGGACACCTTGCCAATCAATGCCAAAATTTTCGAATACCGCCTCAAACAAAAGCCCCTCCAGGAATAAACCACATTCAAGAACAATCAGAATTAACAATGCTACCTCAGGAAGATTATCCACAATACGACTACAATTACCAGGACGACGAGGATTGCGATTTTTCGTTGACTCGGGAGCAGGAATCAACTTGCTTAAACGAGGATGCTACCCAGGAAGGACAATAATACCAGACACATAGAAATTCTCCATGGAACATTCCAAATACGAATCCAATTCCAAAATTAAACTAAATTTATTCAACAAAGAGATAGAATTTTCCTTAGTAGATGATAATTTCCCTATCATAGAAGACGGCATATTAGGCTTACCCGGTTTAAATCAATATCGATTCGAACTCTCCAATAAAACATTAAAATTAGATAATAATACTCTTCTGCTGCAGCAAGAACCACCCCTCGCATCGGGAGAAATCGTTCAAAAAATTGTATACTTCGACGGAAAGCCAACGCCAGTATGCTTTATCAATGGTGGTAAGTTTTCAGTCCAAATTTCTAACATTATTGAAAATATAAACACTGTAGATCAAATCTAAAAATTCAAATCTTTGATTCGACTATCGCACATAGAAAAACCTCTTAGAGAACCTATGTAGTATTTTCGTCTGTACCTACTTAAATTATATTTATCTTATTTTCCTTTAAGCATTCGTGAACGTAGTGGTAATGAACTTCAATGTGTTTAGAATTTTTTGTGAAATTTCCGTACTTTGCTATACTTATCACTCCAGAGTTATCGTCATAAATTTTTACAGGGTTATTGTCTAGATTTACATTGAAGACCTTCATAATTTCTCTAATAGACATTAATTCACTCACCGCTTCCGATAGAGCTACATACTCTGCATACGTCCAGGCTTTTGTCACACACCTTTGTTTTTTAGATTTCCAACCGATTACATTTCCATACAATTTAATTACATATCCAGAAGTAGATTTTCTATCTAAATGATCTCCTGCCCAATCAGCGTCCACATAACAATCTATCGTTTCACACTTTTCATTCCTTTTCTAATGTAACCTTAAATCTTTAATATTAAATATTTCAATATTTCGGTACAAATATTTCAATATTCGCAAAGCATATTTAAAATGTGTCTCGCTACAACAATCTTGAAATCTACTTAAGATAATTCACACTATAACTTATATTGGGTCTGGTATTTGTACTAATATACAGCAATGCGCCAATTAAATTCTTGTATCCAATGTCATTTCTATTTATCTCAGCGTTTTCAATTTTTAAATTTGTTTCCGTTGGTGTACAGTACAATTTGCTGTTTTGTAATTTATATTTGTTCGCTAATGATTCAATGTATTTCGTTTGGCTTAGTTTCATTTCATTTTTTATATAATCATACTCTATATTTATTCCAAAATATTCTTTTACTTCACTTAAATCTTTCATTTTAAATTTATCAGGTAATAGCTTCTTTACATTTTGTATCCTTTTTTTGTTTTTACTACAGATTAACAAATCGTCTACATATATTAGCAAATAAACAACATTTTCCCCCTCTCCATGAGTATATAGGCACAACTCTATGTTATTCTTCTTAAAATCCAATGTCGTCACATACCTATCAAAACACTCATACCAATCCCTCGGACTTTCTTTTAACCCATAAAGCGCTTTCGATAATTTACAAACTCTATTCGTTCCGTCCGCATATCCCTTTGGTTGATTTACATATACCTCCGAGGTTACTTCACCATTTAAAAAGGCAGTTTCTACATCCATTTGCTCAATTATTACTCCATTTTGACAACAATATGATAGCAATATCTTAAAGGTCTGATTACTCGCCACTGGAGAATATATGTCATCGGCTACGTTTCTTTGTTGAAATCCCCTTACCACTAATCTAGCCTTATACCTGTCCTCTGATTTTTTCGTGTAAACCCATTTTACATCTAATACTTCTTTGCCTTTTACCCTTTCTACCAATTTCCAAGTTTTATTCTTATAGAGACATTCTATTTCCTTATCCATAGCCTGTTTCCAAACTTCACTATTTTCACAACAAATCGCCTCCTCAAATGTGCAAAAGATATCTACTCTACAATAATTTGCGTGAATCTCACTACTGTTTTCCTTTTCTGGATACCTTACTGGAGTTTTCTTATTACGTGTAGATCTCCTAGGAATCTTTACGCTTTCAGAACTATTATCATTTTCATCTTCTCTACTTTCTAACTCTTCCTTATTCATGCTGTCCAATAAATAATTATCTTTACTATCATCGCTAACTGCATCGAATGAATTCTCCTCAAAACCGATACATTTTTTGTCTGTTTCTACGACCTCTACATGTCGCTACTGTTATTTTTACACCTAATAGGACTCTCTAACCTACTTCACTATATCCTAACAGAATTCCCATATCTGCCTTCTTATCCCATTTGGAAACTCTTTTTTGTTCTGGCCTTCTTACAAAAACTTTACTTCCATATAGATGTAGATTTTTAACACTTGGTTTTCTCCCGAAGAATATTTCAAAAGGTGTCTTTCTTTCTATAGTATTCGCTAATATTCGATTTTTCAAGTATGCCGCTGTACAAACTATTTCCGGCCAGTACCTTTTATGTACTTTCGCTTCCGCTAACAAGCAACGCGCCATGTCCATCACTGTTCTATTATACCTTTCCGCTGTCCCGTTTAATTCATGTACGTATGTTGGGCAATTATTTATTCTTATACCTTTATCCCTAGCAAATTTATAAATTCGATTATTTAAATATTCTTTACCATTATCGCATCTTAATATTTTTAACCTCTTGCCCGTTAAATTTTCGGCTTCATTTACGAACTGTACGAAAGAATCAAAGACCTCATCTTTTGATTTTATACAATAGATCCTAGCTATTTTACTATAATCATCGATAAATGAAATGAAATATTTTTCTCCATTGAATCCGGTAGTCTTAAAGGGACCACATACGTCCGTATGAATAATTTCCATTATTTCCCTAGCCTTAGTTCGATTATTTTTGAAAGGTAAGTTATGCATTTTGCTTTCTATACACACCCTACATTTCAAAAGTTCCTTTTCAAATTCATTCGGTATGCCAGTCACTAGCTGCTCTTTACCCAAAATCTCTAAATATTTAAAATTTACGTGTCCTAGCATCCTATGCCATCTTTCCTTTTTACTCATACCACTACGTTCGGCGCTGTTTACTAAGTGCTTCTTCCCTTTCAATATACTTTTTATTCTATATGTCCCATTCTCTTTGAACTGAGCTGTAAGTATATTATCCTCATCTATTACTTTCGCAATATTTCCTTTGGAAATAACCGTATTCTTATCGTCTGCTGGTTTACCTAAACTAATCAAATTTGCGGACATTTCTTTCGCGTAAAATACTTTCCTCATATTTATTTTATTTTGTTTTCCGAATGCTTCAAAATAACTTATAACATTCCCAACTTTTGTCGCTTTTATCGGTCTATTATCGCCTAAATATATATTTACCGGTTCTTTTAGGTCGATAGATTTATCGAAATAATTTATATTATTAATTATGTGATCGGTACAACCGCTATCTAATAGCCACACTATTTCGTTCTTACTTATTTCATTCGTCTCACTGCTGTTTGCTGCGTGCGCCGTTGCTGTCCATATGCCTGCTCTTGAGTTTCCATGCTCGCCCGTGCCGGTTCTTGATTGATGATGAAAGTTTCCACGTCCTCTGCTCGTATTGCCTTTGTTCTCTCTTCCTCTGTTTCGACCAGGTGTTGGCCCATGCCAATAGCCGTTACTGCTTCCCGCTTGGACGCCATTTTGACACTCTCTCGCAAAGTGTCCTAATCTTCCACATCTGAAGCATCCTTCCTTTTTTGCAGAAAAGGCGTTGGTTTGCCTTTCTCCTCGATTGGATTTATTTTTCTTCTCTGCTATCTCTATTTTATTTTTTACATACGCTACCGTTTGATCCTCTTCTTTCAATGCGTCTATTATGTCCGCTATGTAGCTGTATTCTTCGGGTAACGTATTCAGCATGTAATTCAGCTTTTCCCTCTCACTTACTTGTGCGTCCGCACTTTTTAATTCATTTATTAATTTTTCGAAATCGTTAAAGAATGATGCTGAATCACTGTAGTTCTCCAGTCTTATGTTTTCCAATCTCCTTCTGCATACGATCTGCAGTGCCGTCGACTCTTTCAAGTACATTTCATCGAACCTTTTTATTATATCATACGCCGTTTTTCCTTCCCTAACATACTCCAATTGTCTGTTCGATATTGCACTATAAATTATATTTATCGCCTTCAAATCCTTTTTGTCCCAGTCTTCATCGTCTCTTTCGTTCTTCATTCTAGTTGTAACAACCTCGCATTCCTTATATTTGAGAAACATCGTGATTCTTTGCTTCCACATTCCATAATCCTCACCATCGAATATAGGTATCATGATTTCCGATCTCTCCATTTTAATTGATTCTTCTTTTTTTTTCTTTTCTTACTCAAGCGTTCCTACGTGCTCGAAGTATTTTTTTTTCTCTGAAAGTTTTTTTTTCTTTACTGAAAACTCACTCGCAAGATCGTAACCACGCACTAAATATCTTGCAAAACTAGTAACCACGCTCTGCTACCATGTTAAGGAAATTCGAGGATTTGGGAATACAAATAATTGACTATATTTCCCACACAACAGTTATACATCTATATTACTCTCTGAAGAACGTCTTGCACGCACGCTGGTCGCCAACCGACTATCCTAGATTCTTCTAACATCTGGCAACAGTCTTTTGTCTCCACTAAGACCTTGACGCCCTCTAACCCTTACACACACACTCTCATGTACAGTGTAAATGTATCACTTCCCTAACAAATAAGTATGTTATTTCGTTACCACTTATCTCGTTCATCTCGCTGCTGTGTGCTGCGTGCGCTGTTGCCATCCATATGCCTGCTCCTGAGTTGCCATATTCGCTCGTGCCGGCTGCTGATTGACGATGGAAGTTTCCACGCCCCCTGTTCGTATTGCCTTTGTTTCCTCTTCCTCTGCTGCGACCACGTGTTGACCCACGCCGATAACTGTTACTGCTTCCCGCTTGGACGCCATTTTGACACTCTCATGCAAAATATCCCACTCTTCCACATTTGAAGCATCCTTCCTTTTTTGCAGCAAAGGCATTAGTTTTCATTTCTCCTCGATTAGACTTATCTTTCTTTTCCGCTATTTCTATTTTATTCTTCACGCACGCTACCGTTTGTTTCTCTTCTTTCACTGCATCTATTATATCCGCTATGTAGCTATACTCTTCGGGTAACGTATTGTTTTCGCACGTTCGCTGGGAGACGCGATCTCGAAGAAGCGCGCCAACGGGAGTCGTAAATTCCCGTTACGATTTGCTAATCGACGCCGCGAATCGCTCGATCCCTTATTTCGTTTAGGATAATAAGGGTAGTTAAATGAAGGATAACGCTGTTGCTAACAGGTTATTATATATTTTCACAAACCAACAACTTCGGTGTAACACAAAATGAATATTTGTTATGAGATGACTACGAATGAGTGCGACCTGAGTCTCTAGACGGATTATCGCGTATACTGATGGATTTGTCGACTCATTGTATTCGAATTGCTGACCGCTTGACGAGATGCTTGATTGAGACTGACTGATCTTCGGGTGTAAACCCGGTCGAAGGATGTTGACTGTTCGAAGGATGTAAAGTCAGTGATGTTCGGAGACGATGCTGTGGCGGAGGAAAGCTAAGGATGGGTGTGTCTAGCGCACGGGACCATCGGATTTGTTGGTGACGATTTTGACTAAGGGAGTGAGGGAAATAGTCTTCGTTGTTAATTGGTTAAACGAAGGGTCTTAACCGCCCTCGAGAGAAAGTGGTTCGTGGGAGGAAAGTTGCATCATACGTGAGAAAAACCAACTTTCCCTTGTCAAGCCGTAGTAGACAAAGGTCTTTAGAAATGCTTTGGAAACAGACGTTTGTTCAGTTTGAAGGACCTCGACTAGGAAATTCCTAAGATTTATGGAAGATACTTGAGACTATTGAGGGTACGCAGTGAGTATCCGAAGACATCTGGTTGCCATCTTGCCCGCGGTGTGTGGCCTGGGCTAGGTAGAGTTACGCGACGTAACACGTATTTATCATGTAATTCAGCTTTTCCCTTTCACTCACTTTTGCGCCTGCACCTTTTAATTCATTTATTAATTTTTCAAGATCGCTAAAAAACGATGCTGAATCACTGTATTTATCAAGACTTATCTTCTCCAATCTCCTTCTGCACACGATCTAGTGCCGTCGATTCTTTCAAGTACACTTCGTCGAACTTTTTCATTATTTCATACGCTGTTTTTTCTTCCCTAATATATTCTAATTGTCTATTTGAGAAGGCACTGTAAATTATATTTATCGCCTTCAGATCCTTTTTATCCCAGTCTGGATTGTCTGTTTCAGTCTTCACTCTAGTTATAACAATATCACATTCTTTATATCTCAGAAACATTGTTATTCTTTTCTTCCACATACCGTAACCCTCACCATCGAATATCGATAGCATAATTTCCGATCTCTCCATTTTAATTGATTTCCTATTCTTTACTCAAGCGTTCCTACGTGCTTGAAGTATTTTTTCTTTTATTTTATATTCTTTGAACGTTTCTTCCCTTACTAAACTCGCAAGACTAAAAACCACGCACTAAATAGCTTGCAAAACTAGTAACCACGCTCTGCTACCATGTTAAGGTATAGAGAGGATTCGAAAATACAAATAGTTTACTTTATTTCGCACACAACAGCTATACATATATATATTACACTCTGAAGACTTCGATAACCTTCTTGCACGCACGCTTGTTGTCAACCACCTCCTCTAGATTCTCCTAACAGCCTCCAATCGTCTTTTGTCTCTACTGAGACCTGGACGCCCTCTGACGCTTACACACACATTCACGTGTACAGTGTAAATGTATCATCTACGTAACAAGATCATCAACGTAAAATCCTACCGTCCTCCCGAACATCATAAAACCGAAATAAATAAACAGATGACTGAAATGTTAAACAAAGAGATTATAGAACCCTCCGACTCTCCCTATAACTCTCCTGTCTGGGTCGTTCCAAAGAAAATCGACGCATCAGGGAAACAAAAGTGGCGAGTAGTGATTGACTTTAGGAAGTTAAACGAACTAACAGACCAAGACGCGTATCCACTACCTGACATTAACGATATACTATCACAGCTAGGAAATAAGAAATATTTCTCCTCTTTAGACTTATCCTCAGGGTTCCATCAAATACCCATGGACGAGAATTCAAAGAAATACACTACATTTAGCACACCATAAGAACACTTCCACTATAATAGAATGCCATTCGGGCTCAAGAACGCACCTGCTACCTTTCAAAGAATGATGGATACCACGTTAAGAGGTTTGATTAACAATCATTGTTTCGTTTATCTCGATGATATCATTATATTCGGGCAATCGATGGAAGAACATACTAAAAACTTAGTCATTATATTCCAAAGACTCGGGAAAGTAGGTCTAAGAATACAACCAGATAAATGTGAATTCTTAAAGCCCGAATTAGAATATCTAGGACATGTAGTGACAGCAGATGGAGTAAAACCTAACCCTAAAAAGATAGAAGCAGTAAAGAATTTCAAACTACCAAAAAATCCTACAGATGTAAAATCATTCCTTGGGCTAGCTGGATACTATAGAAAATTTATTAGAAACTTCTCTAAAATTGCCAAACCTCAATCTATTTTTAAAGAAGGACATTTAGTATTAATTCATAACGATCATAAAGAACACAAGATAGATACTGAATGGCCAGGGCCATACACCATTGAAAAAGTGAAAAACCCCTTATTATGAAATAATAGTAAATCACTCGATTAGGAAAATACATGGTAACCGTATTAAACCTTACTTTCCAGGACGATCTTCACCTTCTTCATAGTTAGCTAAGCTAAACGTTATACCCCTTAATGGTAGTTCTATATATCAAGAAAAATTAGCTCATGCATACTTATATAGCGAATCCGTAAACGTAATTATAGGTTTAGACATTAAGGATATATATGCAAAACTCAGCGAAATTAAAAGATTTAGACTAATGTTAACAGAACATTTTAAAAGTGAATGCCCGTATTCCAATGAAATGATTACACGCGCTCGCAAAAGAAATTTAGACAATGTAATCATGCATATTAAATTTATGACACACACTTGTTACCGAAGAGGCTCATTGAATTTTGTTGGATCCATTTCTAGAAGTCTATTTGTAACTCTGGATAACGATAATTTAGAATTAATGAATAAAAATATAGATAAATTTTTTGATGAAAACAATAACTTAAAAACCAATATAACTTACAAAACAAATTTCAAAACTATAGCTTTACCCTTAACTGACAGTCTAGAAGAAATCCTAACAAAAAATGAAAACGCTCCAAAAATCATTAATAATGTATAATCGTATAGAATGCACCTCAATCAAATTTCCAACGAAGTAAACTCTCTTAATTATGAACATAGAATTAGAAGTCTTAAGAAATAGGAACTAAGTGTCTTATAAATTATTAGTTATATTGATCTAGCATTACTAGGAACATATGTATATTTAACAAAATAGGATTATTCGATATTATAAGCAAATGCCTACCTTCCAAATTATGTATTCGCGTATTATGTTGTAAAACCAAAGAAAAAAAAAGACACAGGTATAAGCAATATCTCTAGACCAATAGAGCGCACCTTTAAACACATATTCCACACCTGAAATACAACCATTACGAGAATTACCTGAAGACACCAATTCAGTCATCCTCGAAGCAAGGCATGTAAGATTCCAAAAGGGCATACAAAAGGAGGCACTACACCGAAAATAAGAGTCTGGAGGACCAGCCGCACTCTAACACTGGGGGAATGTAACGTCAACAAATATGTCCAACCGACTCAGGAAACCTGAACCGCCTTGCACACGACACCGACTCCCAAAATAAAGGATTATGAATTCGGCACGTAGGCATAAGATAAACGAACATCTAGAAGGGCTGGTTCTTGATCGAGGCTTCAGTCTTTCGGTAACAGTTTAATCGCACACTTGTAATCCTATTATAGAATAGAGGTATCTCGAACTCTGGTTCAAGAACCCAACATTTTTTTATTATTATTTTCCCATTACTTTTACGTGACAAGCAAAGCGTAACGATAAACAAACTCCGGGCAAAACAATGTTGCCGCTACGTGCAATCGTCAACCGAGGTTGAATTTAAAGTTTTCGATACTCCCCCGAGTATAAATAAAAGAACACGATCGTTAAGACAGTTAGTATCGAACATTCTTATAGCGAATTAATATCGAACGAACGTAAGCATTACCTTGTATACACATATCGAGCAACACTAAGCGAACGACGACTAATTCTGTACTGCAAATAATTTTAAATACATTTGACTACACTAAGTATCAACTCGTCTGGTCATTAATCAACAACGCGTTTAATCGTCCTCCACATACATGTTGTATAAGCTACTATGTGTATATTTATTTATGTTTCCCATAGTACAGACGTATTCCTTATTTTATTGTAGCTGTGTAATTTCAGTAGTCTTGCATAAAGGACATCTGTTTTGTTGCAATTGTATCAGCTATTAATTGTAATACTTGAAGCGTTTGTATCTAATCGTCATGCATCTGTGGTGGCACTCGACCATGGAACTTTCCAACGGCTTCGCGACACAAAGCGCTATACCTTCAAAGCGTAAGGCCGACACGCCTAATGTACCATTGATATCCCTACAGTTCTTTCGCCGAATATTCGGAAGAATGCATACGCGGCAACCGTTGCGGACATCTAATAAACGCGTGCGTAGTGGAGATATCGAGGGGCAACAAAGAAAAGAATCCATTTGGTTTCGAATCAAAGATTCATTCTGCCCCGAGCTGCGGAGTGCGAAAGGTTAAGCGTCATAGCGAAGCAAACACAATTAGAGATACGTGATTATTGACTCTTGATAGTTAATCGTTAATCGTTAATCGTTGTTCATCGTTAATCGTTAATTGTTTTTGATCGTTCATCGTTAATCGTTAATTGTTGTTGACAGTTAATCGTTAGTCGTTAATTGTTGATCATAAATTGTTGACTGTTGATTGTTAATAATTTAATTAACTTTTTTGTTGAACATCAAGAGTATTTCTTGTGGGCA
Organism: Bombus huntii; assembly: GCF_024542735.1. Taxonomy (NCBI): domain Eukaryota; kingdom Metazoa; phylum Arthropoda; class Insecta; order Hymenoptera; family Apidae; genus Bombus; species Bombus huntii. The sequence goes on from NW_026099368.1 coordinate 12,021, forward strand.
CCTTCACCCACTATCCACCTCACATCGTTATTCTACATACGGAAGGCAAGATTGATATCAAGTTCGAAGGACAGACCGCAGAAGTCTGGTCTCTGCTATTACCACGAGACCTTTCGAGACCGCGCAAGGAAGTGCCGGGCCCCTTGCAACTGGACCCAGTGAAACGAGACCAGCCGTCCGTAAACGCGGCATGTGGCGATGGCTTTAGTATCCCATCGCATTTTCGTGACGGACAGGGCACCAAGGATCTCTTTTCTTGTGAACACCGGTGTCAATATAAACGTATACTCGTGCAACAAACTACGCGGATCCGCGAACAAAGATACGTACGAGCTGTTCGCGGCGAATCGAGTGGTCGAAGCAAACCGAAAACGCCTTTCGCGAGTCAAAACGCATCGTCTCTGACGCCACAATGTTAGTGTCACGACCGGCATACTTCAAATCCGATGGACTGACGATGGAGATAAAGATGTGGCGGCACTCGGCGACAATCGGCGGCAATATCGCTGAAGTGTCTAATGAACCATCAACATCCCAACGGTCCTTCCGCCGAAGGTTCTAGAAGAAAGAGCACGTGGCAACGGTCGCGGACGCCTAGCAAATGCAAATGCATGGTGGGGATGTTGAGGGATGACAAAAGAAAGTAATCGGATTCGATCGAAAGTCAAATCATAAGAGCTTCAGTCTTGGAAAGTCACGCCTAGAGTTTGGAAGTGGATTGTAAAGTGAATTGTTGTTAGAAAAAAAATAAAGTTTCTTTTTTTTATTTACACCTCAAATTTCTTTTTTTATTTTGTTATTTTACGTGACATTAGCGCATTCGGTATCGGCAACAGCGCGTGAACGACAAATGGCAGCCGCTAGGATTCGTTACAAAATCTTTGTCTCCCGTGCGATTAATTCTGTATTTAGAATAATTTTAAATATATTTGACAATATCAAGTATCAACTCGTCACGTCATTATTTAAATCATCCACCACAAATCCAAAAACAGAATAAGGAAAACAGAGAAACGAACAAATAGAAAATTAAGTTGCTAACATGTTTTTCTATAATAATATTTTAACATCAATATTGTAATACGCAATGTGTTACGCCGCCTAAAACATCTGCACGCCAGCCCGCGCGACCGGACAACAACCGACCTGCGTAACGTCACTTCGACCCTCAATAAACCTAAGGACCCACCATAACTTTCACTTCCCTGTATTGTTTCGCCATGTGTCTTCAATCCGTTTGTCTTGAAGAATTTCTAAAGCTTAAAAATATTCTCGAAACACAGTCGGTTTTTAGAGAGGTCCTTGGGTTTATTAGTCGCACTTAAAACACGGAGAAAGCGGGTATGCACCCATTAGGAAAATCCGAATAGCCCTGTAATAAAACAAGCTAGGTTTTTCTCACGCACACAGTCATCTATCCACCACGATGGTAGGAGACTCGATACTCATCCCTTCGAGCAGTAGTGCAGGTCATGACCAATCGACACCGCGCTTCGTGGCCCTCACTTTTTCTAACGAAAGTGGGAACAACGAATCCGCGTTCTTTAGGCACAGGGGCACACCCACACCGAACTTTTCTTCCGTATTAGAAAAAGAGCGACAGACAGTCTAAAAACTAACGCCTAACGCGGCAGTCTACACATAGCGCGAGAGTCGCATACTTCACGCAAATCTTTTGTCGGTTCTCGGTGTTGTCGAACACACATCTTCTCTCCTAAATATATTATAGTGCTAAGTCCATTAATACATTAATTTCCATTATAAGAGCCCTGCTCTAGCGTACATATCTATCGCATCTTCATGCGACAAGTTGTTAACTATTTATTTCTCTACGTCAGTGTAATCTAAGTGTTGGAAATATATAATTTATAATTCTGTGAATCACAGTGTTATACAAACTCAATCACCCCTATTATCTCAACGGAAATCAGGGGATCGATCAATTCGTGGTGTCGATTGTTATAATCGTAACGGGGATTTACGACCCCCGTTGACGTCTCTCCTCGCGATTACGTCTCCCCGCAATTGGTCGAAATTTACACAATGTGAAAATGAAAAAATTGGAAGCAACCGAACTACGGATGAAACTAAATCACTTCGCTGCTTGTAAAGATAACTTTTAGTGTTATAAACATAAGTCAAGTAGCAAAGAGCATAAATTGAATTTACCCAAACTCTTCTTGAAATCTGACAAAATGATTCTTTATTTTGTCAAAAAAATCTTTACGTATTTTCCATTCCCATTCGTCGCTTTTTTCAGTGGCGTGTTTATCGCTACGTCGAAACTCCGTCGGGTAGCAGTTAATTTCATTTAAAGTAGAAAACTATTCAGAAACGTGTATACGTTACACAGCAACAAACCAGTCGCCCTGTTATTACCTCGTTCTCAACAGTTCAAATTTCAGGGACAACCGACTACTTAGTATCGACCCAGTACGTCATATTTACTCGCCAAAAGAATTGTAAACGAAAATTGTAACCAGACGTGCCGTTAGTAACTACCATTTTTCGCGAAACTTCTTTTTCATTTGGCGGAAATTTAAACAAACCCCGAAACACCGTGGCGTTTTGCAACTGTCTTTAATCCTTTAAGATAAAAAAGATTGACGCAAAATTTTGACGGGATGAAATTTCACGATATATTCAGGTGAAACGATGCGAAATTAGAGCGAAGCTTATAATGGGAATATAGTTTGCTTGTCTGTTGTCATAAAATGAGATATGCAGAATATATTAAAAAATAGAGTATATGTAATACGAAACTTTATATTATTCATGTTATTATGGACAAAATATCACAATATGTTCATATATTTAAATCTCCTCCGAAAAAGATTATTGTATGTAGAACACAGTTTAACTGTATTTTGAATTCTTGTTTATCAGATCACAATTGATAAGTTGATATTAGGATGATTATCCTCATTTGAAACAATTTTGTGACTGTTACTTGTCAATATACTTTATATCTTATGTACATTTTAAATATAGTACGCAAACTCGAAGTTGCAAGGAACATTAATAAAAACTCAATATTTCAATAACGCCTTTCATGATTATAATTAAATATTTTTTCAAAATGTCGTATCAGTGTTACATCTAGCACCCCCTCCCCCACACACAAAAGTTTACCAATTTATAATATATGTACTAGTAGATTGACAAGTTACGATTTACAGGTTATATAGAATTCTATTTTATGATTTTATAATTTTTCGTTAAATACAATAATCAAATAACTTGCAAATAGTAAAATTTCATTTGTTTTATCGTCAAACTTGTGCAAGGGAACATATTAATGCTGGTAACTTTAGTGACTTGCAAAATTTCAATAGTGCAAGACAGGCCAGATATTCAATTGCAATTGGTTGCTATCCATATTTTCATCGGTCTTACAATAACCTTATGTTATCAATTATGAATTAAAAAGTTAATGAAATCACAACTCACCCAAGGCCAATGGGTATGACTTCTTTTCGAAGATCGATTGAAATCTCGAGTTTGTTGTTTGAGACATTCAGTTACCACAAGACAAAAACACCACTCCATTACAGCCGACGTAAACAAAACATGACAGATTCTTCCAATTCTCGGACAACAAACATAGGCATACATACTGTTTTAAAGTCACAGTCTGTCGTTGAACTTTCGCCAAGTAACTTGATACGCACATATACACGTCCCTCGAAATCAGTTTTCGACGAAAATACATACGTGACATGTTATGTTGCAACCGAACGTGAATTTCTCGCGGGAAATAGCCTGATATCGTTTATTTATGCGTCTCTCAAATACGAATTTTACTATACACTTCGTTTAAGACACGCCATTTTGCAAAACGATTATCGAAAGATTACTGCTTACATCGAGATCGAGAATAGATTCGCAGGAAGCTGGATGCCGCGATTTCTTCCCGCGCTTTACTTTCTTCCGAAGTTGTGATTGGTTGATTTCCTGCTGCCATATTCGGTTTCGCCGAGAATCGTGAACACGTACGCTGGAAGCAATGCGGGGTAATTATTTAATTTATTTCATAATATTATTTAACATATATCGTGAAAAGTTCTGAATATTCGGATTCTTCTGTTATCGTTTCATCGTATGTTAGCATTATCAGCTCTCGATATCGAATTGGCAAACAGAATTTTTCTCATACAAAGTAAGTCACATTAAGTATATGTATATGTATAGTCGAAGCAATGCAATTAAAAATTTTTCCATTTTAATTGCTATTATTTATCACAGACATTTTACCGAGCATTCATTTTATAAATCTTATACATACATATATATATATATATATATATATATATATATATATATATATATATATATATATATCGGGTTTACATTAGAATTAGGGTTAGGGGCGTGAAACGAATCTTCGTTTGGGTTACACGTTGTCGTTATGCAATGGAGAAGACATTGACTAGTGCAAATACGATTATTATAGAACCGGACAAGTAACCGCGGTAGTTAGGTGCTCGAGATACTAATGACAATGATCCTAGGTTCAATAACGAATCCGCGGTCAACGGGATGACAACAGAACGTACTCACAAAGTCTAAGTCTGAGAATAATCACTGATCGCGAAGGCGTTACTCTTGGATCGATGAGATCGCGAGCGAGAAAGCCTTTCCCGTCCCGATGATGCCACACAGGAAAACTATAACGGGGTGTGTCTAAGGATACGAGATCATCGGATTCGTCGAGAAAAGCCTTCGTTCAGAAAGTGTTGCTGCTAATTGGTTAATCTCCATATCGGTGGTTAGAAAAGGATGCTAGCCGCCCTCGAGGGAAAGTTGCTAGTGGGAGACGCCGCTCGTTGAAAAATATGTCTTCCCTATCTTCCCGTAGTTGGGACAAAGACTGTTTGTCTGTTTGAAGGACTTTAGTTAACTAAACCTTAAGATTTATAACGGGCCCTCGGGCTAGCCGAACATGTACTGCGGAGACGCATCGACATCTGGCAATCATCTTACTCGAAGAATAGGGTCTGCACGTGGCGAGCCACGGGACAGAAACCGTTGGAATGTTTACTGTCGCGTGTCGCCACAAATATTTCTTTTAAGGAGAGCTATAGAATTACTTCATACCTTTGTTAGGCAAAGCGTTCATCCCGTGACCGCGGCTACGTTCGGCGACTGACTGTCGCCTCGAACCCAAGCTCATTATCACAATTCTCGAATAATTACAATCGGGTTGAATAACTACAATTGTTCAATTACAGCTATAGTAGACTCTAGGTTACAATGTTGCGGGATTATCCAAAATTCCAAAGGCTCCGGTGTTCTTTCATCTCCGACACGGCCATCCTGACTATCACACGTCCTCGTGTGTAACTAAAATATCGTATTTCTTACATTAGATTCGATACAACTGACATTATTTGCGATTTAACTAAATGTCCAAGTAAGTCAAGGGTCCAGTGCAATAACAAAGTTTCGTTCGGAGGTTTGACAACAGAAAAATAAAAGAGAATAGGAATTTGTAATGTTATAATTTGTATTCAAAGTGTTAGGTGCGTTCTGTGAGTCGCCAGCCAGACCGTAATGACACAACAGATCATTTTCGATTTCGTACACCGGTGAACCTCAGTTTGTTGGATCATATTGCCACGTTGGGTGCATTACACCCAGAAAGCACGTAAGCCCACTCAACGGGTTACAACAAAAACACATCAACCCTCTCAACGGGTTACAACAAAAACACATCAACCCACTCAACGGGTTACAACAAAAACACATCAACCCACTCAACGGGTTACAACAAAAACACATCAACCCACTCAACGGGTTACAACAAAAACACATCAACCCACTCAACGGGTTACAACAAAAACACATCAACCCACTCAACGGGTTACAACAAAAACACATCAACCCACTCAACGGGTTACAACAAAAGCACATAAAACCACTCGGTGTATTACTATGACCACAACGCAGTGTTAATGATCCTCTGAGGTCAGTGTACTTGCATCGTTATTATCACCGCCGTTGTCATCACCGCAGACGTCTAACTCAGCAGGGACGCAACCTTCTGGCATTTTTCTCAGTCTGTCGTGTCTGTCCTTATATGATCGTTTGCCGTCTAAGGTTTTTAGGGTATATCTATCTCCTTCCAAAATCTCGGCTATTACGAATGGACCCCTGAATTTCGGATCTAACTTCGTCTGGTTTCTTTCCTCGTTTTTACGTAACACGAAATCGCCAAGGTTGAACCTAACTATTTTAGCTTTGTTTTTGTCGAACCTATCCTTATCGTATTTGGCGCAGTGATACATCGAGCATTTTCGACGATCGCATTTGCGTCTAAGTTAGTTTCGCTTAGTAAGGAGTTATCCCGGTGATCGTGGATTCGTTTGAACTCAAACATTGCTAATAGTATTATTTAATTTAATTATTCGTAGATCGTATTATTCATTAGGCTTAGTGTTTGTTAGACTTATTATTAGTTGTACTTATTATTTGTTAAGCTTAGTGATAGACCTGTATATATGTCTAAATAAAATCTCGGCTTTGTGAAACGATGGCTAGTCCACACGAAGAGTCGTCGCGCGCCCAAAATTCGAATCGTGACCCGACATATATATATATATATATATATATATATATATATATATATATATATATATATATATATATATATATATATATATATATATATATATATATATATATATATATATATATATATATATACAAGATATATATACAAGAAAGAAGATACAAGAAAGAAGATACAAGAAAGAAGGAATATTATATTAGCGGCATTTTTGTAGCCATTATATAGGGTTTCGATCGCATAATTAATCAGTATCAACTTACCAGTCTTTAACGGAAGGTCAAAAAGAAGAGCAGACGACACACAGACCGCAATCATGATCATTTTCAAGTAGAATCTCAAACTGCCGTACATCTTAGAAAACTTCGTTAGTCGTAAGGGATCAAAGGATGATGTCCGCGCTAGGGAAAATAGATGAGAAGCGGCTATTTCAACAACCACCGTGTAGGTACTGCACTAGCCAGAAGTATCTGCGACAGAAATCAGAATACACTCGTTTTCGCATGGTTGGATCAATTTCGCGTGGGACTAACCTGATTGAACCTAACGCGGGATAATTGCTCAACTCACGACTTTAACCAGCCCGCTTGATTCTCTGTAAATGCTTGAAATTGACGCTTGGATTCTTTCCAGATTAACTAGCTTTGCCCCTCCCTCCCTTTATCTATTTTCTTAGATCGACTTAGACTGCCACAATATATTATCTTTCTTCTTTTCTTTCCTTTTCTTTCCTTTTGATCTTTTAAAGCCCTAAATCGCTGGCTATTTTGTATACTATATATTTTGTACACTCAATTACTCTGTAAGTCATAAGTACATATGTTTTACAACGTTATTTGTCATATTTCAGTTAAACCCCAGAAAAGCCAGAAATATATTTTCAGCATGTTTTAACGCGCCCCTGGCAAAGATCTCAAAAACGAGTTGCGGCACAATTTAAAGCGACAAATAGCATCGCGTGTCTCGTTGTGGTAACACACGGTTCGCCAGTTTTTTTTTTTTTTTTTTTTTTTTTTTTTTTTTTTTTTTTTTTTTTTTTTTTTTTTTTTTTGATATCGGTGACTGCCATATTCTCTTGAGTTTCCAAATCGTAAAGAATCTTTCCCCAGGGATTGGTCAACTGTGTATGTCCCCATGCGACGTAACTTGCTTAAGGAACACGAGCCGGTGATATACAGGCAACGTATAATTGATTATCATTCGCTCTGAAACGCTGAAGTAATGACCAGTGCAGTGGTCCAGTGGTCATATTGAATGCCGCTGGATATATCAGCATTTGGCAACCTAACCCAGAGAAGCAGGAAATATGAAGCTACCGAATACCAATTAACTTCGTAGTTGCACGGTTCACATTCCATCATTTCTGAATATGCGAGGACAGTCCTCTTATTGTGCTTTTAATTCTTTTATTTGTTTCATTTTCAGCAAATATACTGGTTTTTTTAAATTAAGCTTCTGTTTATACAGAGTTACAGATTATATTAATTTTATATAGAATATATTTAAGAAAGATATTTAATTTTTTGCTAGTTAAGTATTGATCGATTAAGTTACTGTACCTTTGTTCCGATAAATGCGTGCCATTTCCTCGAATCTAATATCATAGCAAATGCCAATACCTATTTTGCAGCCCTTCACATCGAACGTCGTTAGGGAGTTACCAGGACTGAGTGAATCACTCTCTCGAAAAGTAATCTTATTAGGAATGTCGATGTCGAATAGATGTACCTAATAACATAAAAATGTAGTCGCTAATTCTATTGCTGCAACTTTTGTAATTTAATATCAAAGTTACCAACTCCTAAACTTTAATTATTTTTTATTTAATAACTGACAGCGTTTTTATCACTTTCTTTTATTAAAAAATCTTATCATTTAATAATGTTTAAAAAGGAGAAAAAATAAGTATAATAATATTTTAAGTATTTGAAAAATTTATACAACACAAACACATTACAACAAAAATGGGCGTTTCCCGTATCATAACGTATTTTATAAACCGTAAATTATAGAATTGGTTATAGTATACGTATGTACATATGTATATTCCTAAATTATTCCTAGATAGAGTCACTTTCTTCGCCCCAATATTTTCAAATTCAAAGCCATAAAGGAATATATTACTTACCTTTCGGTGTTTTGCTATCAAAGTTCCATCGGGACCCCAAATAGTACAGGTATTGTACAATTTATCGCCCTCTATTTCAGGCATCGTACCACCAACTACATAGATGTTGTTTTCTTTAGCTGCGTTCGATGAAGCAACGCTCGTTTCACCATCAGGAATACTCTCGGCGTATTTTGGAAAGTACTCTGCGTTGCAATATTTCAATTAATGAAATGTCTTTTGTTCCAACCATAAATTAAATTGAAATGTTTGTCAGTTTTTTATTTTTTAAATTATTAAAATAACTAAGTTTTATATTTCGACTTAATTAAATATGCAATTACTTAGCTAATAGTATATATAATAAATTGTTTCTACAGGTTCAAAATGAAAAATGAATATTTAGAAATATTTAATTACGACAATGCTATTTGTGTTAGCATCAGTGGCTTGTTACTCAACGACTTTGCTAGTACTTTTTGAAACATAAAGTTAGTTTTCAATTAACACTTATACTAGAGGCGGAATTATAAATGCAAAATAATTGATAATACTAATTTATAAGTACCTAATTATTAGTATCTTCAAAAATATATTTATACAAAAATCACGATAATCATGAAAATGGGGATATCCTATATTCTCGAATCAATTCACAATTTATTTTGTATATTAATTAGATTCCGCGCTCATCAGTACGTACTCACTGGCGAGATCGAGAAAATGTATCGGCAATTCCTCGTACGACCAGAGGATCGGAAATATCAAAGGATATTATGGCGCAGCGCGAGTGGAGAAACAGAAACATATGAGCTTAACACCGTAATACTCTTATCATAGAAATAGAAGCAGTCCTCAATTCCCGCCCGCTAACTCCTATCTCCACCGATCCAAATGATCTCCTAGCCCTCACTCCCGGACATTTCCTCATTGGCGATTCATTAATGTGCTTACGTGATCGAGATTTCAGAGACATTCCATCGAACCGACTCTCCAAATGGCAGCATATCCAACAGCTTAAACAACATTTTTGGAACCGCTGGCATAAGGAGTATTTGAACGAGCTAACCAACCGCAATAAATGGAGCAAGGGTGGACACAGCATCCAAAAGGGCACAATCGTCATCCTCAGAGAGGACAACGTTCCCTCCATGCATTGGCCTCTGGGCCGAGTTCATCCAGGCGCCGATGGTGTTGTCACGTAAAATAACAAAATAAAAAAGGAATTTGAGGTAAAAAATAAAAAAAAGAAAACTTTATTTTTTTTCTAACATCAATACACTTTACAATCTACTTCCGAACTCTGGGCGTGACTTTTTAAGACTGACTCTTATGATTTTACTTTCGATCGGATCCGATTACTTTCTTTTGTCATCCCTCAACATCCCCACCGTCCATGCATTTGCTAGGCGTCCGCGACCGTTGCCACGTGCTCTTTCTTCTAGAACCTTCGGTGGAAGGACCGTTGGGATGTTGATGGTTCATTAGGCACTTCAGCGATATACATTGTCGCCGAGTGCTTTATCTCTATCGTCAGTCCGTCGGATTTGAAGTATGCCGGTCGTGACAGTGTCATCCGGACAGCTACAGTTCAGACGGCAAAAAGCATTTTGGATCGGGGCGTCAAAAGGCTTGTCCCACTGCCAATTCAACCCGATCTCGAGAAACCCGAACAACTAGCCACCGAGACGAAATAAGATGGGAACTTCAACCACACCTCGCTAGTTTGATCGGTACCCTCTCAACGGGGGGAGAATGTTACGCCATGCGGCTTACCATAGGTCATATTCTTAACTATCGATCGCGGCACTATAATGTCGCAGACGGACCGTCGCGTCTGCCCGGCAAACAAACATTGTAGTGGCAAGCGCATGATTCATTAAGCAGGGCGACTTCCAGAAACGTCGACTCGTGGTCGTTATTTTACCTCGCGTAAAAGAATGTGGCGTGATCCGAACGTAGTGGGGGTCGCCTTCCAGAAAAAACGAAAAAAATCGAAAGGCGTTCAGAACTTTTCGAGAAGTCGAACCGTCAACACAGGTGGTATGTCGCGCATTACTTATCAACCAAAACGCAGTTACATTTTTTTTGTTCCATTTATATCTTTCTAGTTAATAAGTTGTTGAAATAAACATTAATTTATTTGTGTTAATTCTGTGGAATTTCATTGAACTACTGAACTGATCAGTTCGTGGCGTCGATTATTTAATCGTAACGGGAAATTACAACTCTCGTTGACGTGCTATCTCGCGATCGCGTCTCTCCGCGAACGGTCGAAACAAAATGATTCACTAAAAACTGTCCTGAATTCCTAAGAACTTATTTACCGCAAAACTGACAAAGTGTTTATTTAAAAAATGAGGTTGAAGGTAGTCCTTTTCTTTCATTTCATTCATTTTCATTTTCTTTCTTAAGTATGGCTAACACAATATCTAATCAATTAAAATTTTATATTTTCACGTGAAAAGTTTCTTTAGATAATTATTATCAACATGATGACTAACTCTTACGGATTAATACGTGTCTGTAGGGCAATCCGGTGGACTCGATCGGCTTTTTACTTCGAAAGTTGAGTAATCGGTGTCGCTTTCTTACGCATCTTTGAACTGTATAAATGTTTTAAAATTGTTTGATCCAGAATGTACCACACCGGACAATCAAGAAGGCAGGTGCCTTGACTACAGAAAATGTAAACCTCTGCAAGAAATATGGCAGATACAGTACCGTACAGCCACCGATTTTTATAGACGATCAGTGTGCAGATACCAGGGCAATGTTACGATCGTTTGCTGTCCGAACGATCCAAACAAAGAGAAGAGAGAAATTTTAATAAAAACTGTGTATAAGTATAAGGCTTTGCGACCACCATACTGTGGTTTTAGCAACGTCTCTCATACCAGGGTGGTCGATGGTAAACCAGCTGAACTTGGTACGTTTTATGTCTTTCTTTCCGATTAATAATAAGCCATTTACTGCAAAGAATGAACTTTAAAGGCATTAAACAGCACATCAATGTACATTTCAATTAGACTAAATAATAATGCTATGATTTTATCGGTAGTAACTTTACTTATTAACTTGAATTATTTCTTTCTTTTACTTCATGTTAGGAAGAGTATCTTTTTGCTTGAAATAAAAAATTGATATAGGAGTAATAATATGGATAGAGATCAAAAACTGTTAGGGCAGAAATTACACGTTTGAACTTTATAGTTCAGTATAGTTCAAATAGAAATTATATAGAATTATTTAATAATTTGTATTCCACTGGAATAAAAATTTAATTTCTGTCTTTATCAAATCTCTGTTTCAGAGTATTTGTACGTATGTACTTATCGTCTGCTGTATGATCGAATTTCGAATAGGTAATAATCGTTGTTACTCGTTATGTGAGAAAAAATTATGTATATTCACAACTATGACTATTGCATTTTAGGCGCTTGGCCATGAATCGCTGCATTAGGTTTTCGTAATCCCCGAAACCCAGACAAACCACTATGGAAGTGCGGAGGTTCCCTGATATCGGCTAGGCATGTTTTGACCGCAGCACATTGTGCACATATGGATGGAATAGAAAACATACACAATCATAATATTGCCATTCTTAGATTGGTGGAGGAGGTGCCATTTTCGAGTAAGTCCTCAAATATATATATATATATATATATGCTATTGAGTATTACTGAAGTATCATATCCTGAAATTTCTTACTGTACACATATATTGTGTCATAAAGCGTGTATAATTCTTTCTCATACTTTTGGTCATTAGTTTCCTGCATTTTCATTTATTTTTTTATTTTTCAGGGTACGTATATCCCATTTGTACGAAAGAGCCCCTACGAAAGAGCAACTTCGTCGGCTATAACCCCCTTGTTGCTGGATCGGGAGCATTAAGATATAGTAAGTGATATCAATTTTATAATAAAATTAAATAGTTCCAGTCTTAAATATCTTTCTTATTTTCTTCGTAGGACGACCACGACGTAATGCATTAATGGAAGTACAAATGCCAGTGATTAAGAACGCCGAATGCAAAATAGCTTATTCCAAATTTCCTAATGCACCTGATATCACTGATGGTATAATATGCGCCGAACATGCTCAGGGTGGAGAGGATTCTTGTACGGTAATTAAGTTACAGAGTTACTACAAACTATACGGTATCTGAAGACACGTCGATTCGAATTAACATCAAATCGACGTCTTAAACATTAAAAATAATAGATAAACACAATTTAATAGTTTTGCCCACTTCTCACACCTCGTTATGGTATTTAATCTAATTTCCTCTAATCTTAGTTTTGCTCAAAATACATATAACATGTACGTTATAAATTGGAGTATTTCAATACACAAATCAATAGAAGATTATTACTGTATATAAGTATAATTTCAATACAATTCGATCGATATATTTCAGTATCTTTGATTAAAAATTTAACGATCCTTTCAGGCTGACCGCGGCGGATCACTGCTGATACAACATGAATTAACCTCGTATTTAATAGGTATTGTGTCTTATGCTTATAAGTGCGGCACAGCTGGGTATCCCAGCGTTTACACTAGGGTCACATCGTACCTTGACTTCATTCTCCAAGCGATGCAATAATATGATATTACTGTTCCATAAATATCATTGTGTAAAAAACGTAAAGTTGGATTTTCTTATTGTGGAGATAAGAAACAGCTCAAATTTACATTGTTTTGTACGTTACAAATTATAGGCTTAAAATGTACGAAATGTAACTTTGAAACGACACTAATTTTTTACGCACGATAAACCTCCACAACTTAGGTATGTAAAGATGATAAACGTATATTAATTCTATTAATTTGGTAATAATAAACCAACTTTCTGAGAAGTTCTGTAAATTTCGTTTCTTTTGTATCAAGAGAATAATGGAATATTCCACTTAGATCGTATACTTCTTGTATGTACGTACAAAATTTTCCGGCTAATCTAAAACACTTCATAAGATAGAGAGCTTCTGGAAATTCGGACACAGAGAGTGCATAAAATACAAGATAAGTCTCGTGTCTTTCAAAATTATTTTTTATTCGCTAAAAACGTCCTGTGTACTCATGCAATCACATGCAACCTCGAAACTTCACTTATTTTTTATCACTTTCCAATTCAATACACAGTTTCTGCATTTTTGACTATATGTAAGAGAAATTTCCATTCAGCCAAAGGTGTACTTACAGATTATAGATTCCTATACGACTCTCAGTAAAAATTTATCCGCACTCCAGATAGTTAAAACTTCTGTCGACCGTATTGATCCATCTGCACTCTTCGTATGACGTCAATATCTGTTCAGTGCTGCTGCGCAGGTTTCTTTGTGTTACGTCAATTCGTTTGTGACCGTTGCGCGAGTAATGGCGCTTTGCAATGGTGATTTGCAGGAAAACAGTGCAGGATGCTGTGATTCGTTTCTTGTGGTCGGAGGTTATGTTTGATGCCTATATTTATCAAAGATTTAATGCACATTATGGAGAAAGTGTTTTGTCACGAAGTGTGTTTGAATGGGCACAAAAGTTCAAAGAAGATCGCACAAGTGTTATGAAAAAACAGCTGGACGCCCGTCCACATCCACGATGACAACATTGAACGTGCTCATGAACTTATGCTCTATGGAATAGACGAGTGACAGTGGATAATGTGGCAAATCATTTGCAAATCAGCCACGGCTCTGCTTATGCAATAGTACACGACAGATTTGGATTTTAAAAAGTTTGTGCGAGATGGATGCCGAAAAAGCTGATGAAAAGGTGAAGACGACGATGCATTCGTGGTTCGCAGCTCAGCCCAAAACATTTTTTAATGAGAAAATATAAAGGTCCTTCGGCAAATGGACAAAGTGTATACAGAAATCGAGTGATTATGTCAAAAAATGATGTATGTCTTTTTTGACAATTGCTTAAAATAAATTCTACACCGACAGAGCGGGTAACTTTTTACTCACCCTCGTAAGACACTTAAATTTCCAATCTATTATGATGAATAAAAGAGCTTATACTATTAAATCTAATTGTATTTTGTTGCATGAGAGTACACGTGTATGTGATGTACATTACCTTTATATCCCCTTGAACGCTTCAATATTGCGCATATATACTATATTTTGTACAGCTTCTATAAAATTTCGTATGTTTGTTTAGGCTGTTAATCTAGAGGCTGGAGTACAAAGAAGTGGCACAATGATGTGGGCTGATGACATTTATAATTATCAAGGAATCACCCCTACATTCGCTCAGGTATATATCGTTGACTATAATGTATTTAACATATATGATTGTTAGAATATTAATAATTAATTTTTAATTCTATCAGAATTTTAATGAAACTGTCCCTTGGGAAGGAAGAACTGATACCTTGATATCACGGTTTGTACATCCTATATATACGACAAATTTTAGAACATTATATAACGAAGAACCAGATCGTCGTGGCCATGTGATGTGAATAAAAGGACTTGAATTTGATGATATTTTTATAATGTTAGATAACATAACTAAGTATCTTCACAGTAAGATAGGATGACATGGTTTACATGATCTTAATGTTGTTCACTCGAGTGATGATATTATAAGGAAAAGTGTAATATCACAGGTAGGATGATTCATAATTTAGAACTACTAACTCATGTATGTATTAAAAATTAAAGAAATATATTAAATTTTATAGGATATTTATGTTTAGTAACCAGTAATTCAGAGATTGGTATTCATGGTTACTATAACGAGGCTGTAGAAACGCACCCTTTCTTCTTTGCAAATGGTCCTGTATTTATGTCTAAGCCGAAACTGGAACCTCTGAATAATTTAGATTTATTCTTGTTATTTTCTAAAATACTTATCTACAGTATACCATAAGGAATGATACCGTATCGCACCTAATCAAGTGCCTTAAGAAACATCAACAGGATATCACAGTAATCCCTTATCGACTGATATGTAAGTAAAAGTTATCTGTCATTGTTATACACAATTATGTGTTAGTGTTATACACAGTTATTTATCATTTTCTATTAATTCAGTTGTAGCCACTACAATATCTATGACACTGGTAGTAATTATAAGAACAATAATGATGTTCTATAAGAGGAAATGATGATTAGGAACAAAAACTTACAGGTAAGTCAAAGTATATGTTATTTGCCATTTGAAAAGAAAGTTACTAACTTGGAATTTTTTGATAAATAATAATTGTGCAAAATATATTGGATTTCAAATTTGTCAAAAATTGAAATTTAAGAAGCATTGTAATAATATAACATTAATATTTTGATTTTTCAGGAGATATCATGCGGTGGATGGATAATATGTAAAAAATATTAAGCAGTATATGAATTTTCATATTGCGTAGAGATAACAAAATGAATTTTAAAAAATGTCGACATGGTAATAAGAAATAGCATCATGACAAAGAATATATAAACACAGTTTCATTTTTTATAAATAAAAATTTGTTGTTCCAGATTTTGAAATATAGTGAAACGTTTAATTAGTATCTTAATATCTTTAAATAATTATTATTTTAGAATCAATTGTAATTGTATCATACGTACTTTTGAATTCGTGCAAGAACATATGTTATTTTGAAGTAGTTATTATTAGGAAATTGTTAGACGCGAACAGTATGCGAAAAGTTAGTATGTAGTGTAATAATTATCAATCAAAGCACAAGAATTAAATTCTTTAGGAAAAAATTTCCGGAATTTCTTATTTACATGATTATAAAGAAATCCATAACAAAAAGGAGCTGCTTTCTAATACTTCTCTTCCTTGTAATGCCTACGTTAACAATAACGAGGTTCGACTTTTTGTTTTTAGAGGGATACTGGAAAATTTGAAAGTACAGTACCATTGGGAAGAAAATCACGATATTGAAAACGATATTTGCAAGTAAATTTCCAAAAAATCTGTTTTCAAATTTTCGCTTTCTATTTCACATTAAAAGAAAGGGAGGGCTGCCTTCTTTTTCTGCAAGACAAAACAAACATTCTGAATCTCGTATCAATGAATGATGTCAATAAGTTATTTTTCTTTTCAGATTGAACAATATTCCAGATTTATTCATAATTTCATACTACGCGAAGAATAGACTTTCATAGGTATATAAAGGAAATATTAAGTATAGGAAAACTCTTTTTCGTTGTAGGTGACATATGCTTCACGGTTGAACACATGTATTTTTGAACACATATAAATGAAAAAGTACTCTTATGGAGAAAAAGAATTGATACCTTCGATTGACATTAGATAATGTATATAAACTTATGAACAATCACTATCACTATCAGTTTGTATTTTAGGTGCACACGCAGATTTGTTGGAGTTCTTATAAAATGTACTTCCTGTACGAACGTTTTATTCTTCCAAATTTTACGATACTATGTCTCATATGATAACTATATGGATTAAACGTAATATAAATGATCCGAAAATAGACTCGAACGACATTAATTGTCTTTCTATTTATACCAATATCGAAAATACAAGTAAAGCTGGAGCAATAGTATGCAAGAATGGACTATTTATTATTTTAAACCAAATCATAGCATATTCAGAATGCACAGTATTATCATGAAACGACGAGTTTTATGTTAATTCCGACCGATTACAATACCTTTCTTTCGTTTACAAGGAACGACGAGACTGGCAGTTGCGTGATTTCCAATGCAAAAGCCGCGATATCTGCACGATAACCTAACCTCAACCGATTTTGTTGTACTATTCTTACGTGGACTTCGTTTGTACCACTTTCGTAACAAAAATAGAATACGTAAAACACAGCATTCCGTTATGCGATATTGTCGATTCCTAACATCCGAAAAATCAGAGATAATTTTTTCCCTACAGTTGTACATTTGTGTGAAAAATTACGAACGTAAAGTTGTTTGGTGCATGCACAGTCCTCCCCTCCGCTGCATTTGCGTGGACATGCTAGAAAGATTCACTTTTCCACGGTGAAACTGTATGTATTATAATTTCATTTTTACAAAGGTCGAACATCCTACTATGCATAAATTTAATATTAATATAAGCAGGTTTCGTGTTAAGTATTACATCTGACGTATAAGCACACGTGTGTACGAGCCTTGGTTTTAAATGTCTTATAGTAGACACCGAAAAGATTATTCAGTTGGATATCTGACTCAACATCAATATTTTACTAGGAGATAACATGTTAAGAACACGTTGGTGGATGGCATGGGAGATGATGAATGAAGACATACTTCTGTGAGATACATAAAATAGTAGTCAGAACGTATTTTGGCGCTTGGGGACAGCAACAGCTTTTTTTTTGTTTTTATTTATTTGTTGAAATTACAATCAATTCTCGCGTTGAGAATTTTCAGTAATTTTTCCGGCGTGGCGCAGTGACATGGCTGTTTATTTACAATAAGTTAATACTTATTATAGATAGGTATAATTTATAAGTATTATAAGTAAGTGCATATGCTTAATTTGGATAATTAAATGAATCTAACGTTTAGGTCTAGCGAGTAGTGCCTCTTCAGCCTGCGAATCTGGTCCGTCGTATCGAGTAGTCCAGTGATTAGGGGGTTTCGGTGTTTCTTGACTCTTTTGCTATATCTGTCGCTATATTTTGCTATTTCCTCTTTGACTGTAGGTATCTTGAGGTCGCGATGGATGGTTTCGTTGGTAACATACCAAGGTGCGTCTATTAAGGCTCTTAGCGCTTTCGATTGGAATCGTTGTAGTATTTCGATGTTGGAGTTACTTGGACAGCAACAGCTGGTGATACTGTCATACACCTCCATTTATAAACTTTCGAAAATCGATGTGACCTTCAAACTTTAGTGTATTCTGTTTCACAGCACAAAATGTTTCCGAAACGTAAGTTTATTGTTACAATAAACTTGACTAGTGGCTCTGAAATACTATCCTTGAAAAAACAATGGGGAAATTGGAGCAAAAAAAAAGAAGGAAATAAACAAAGACCTTGTTGGTTCGTAAAAATAAAATATGCTACAGGAAAAATTTTTTCCAACGGATTGAGATGCGACAAGCTTTAAAAGCTATGACGCGAATCGAGCGTTTGTCTACAAGAGCGCATTTTCGGTGGATATATATGTCGGAATGACATTGGGGATAGGGTTGTCGGTGTTTGAGGAGTCTTCATTGAAGGTAGCCATCGTTGCGGTGTAACGAAGATACGATTTATTGACACAGGTATGAATAACACAGGTTTTGACAATCTACCACGGCGGTGAGACGTCCGCGACACTAGTGACAGTGGTCTCCGGTTCAATAACGAATCCGCGGCCAACGGGATGACAGATGGGCGTTCTCGCTGAATCTAAGTCTGACTCGTAAAAATAATTGCTGAGCGTAAAGACGTTACTCTTTGGTCGACGGGAGCGCGTAAAAGAATGCCCGTCCCGTCCCGACGATGTCACAGAGGAAAACTATAATGGGGTGTGTCTAAGGACACGAGATCATCGGATTCGTCGAGGAAAGCCTTCGTTTAGGAAGTAAGGGAAATTGACGTTGCTGCTAATTGGTCAATCTCCATATCGGTGGTTAGAAAAAGATGTTAGCCGCCCTCGAGGGAAAGTTGCTAGTGGGAGACGCCGCTCGTTGAAAAATATGTCTCCCCTATCTTCCCGTAGTTGGGACAAAGACTGTTTGTCTGTTTGAAGGACTTTAGTTAACTAAACCTTAAGATTTATAACGGGCCCTCCAGCTAGCCGAACATGTACTGCGGAGACGCATCGACATCTGGCAATCATCTTACTCGAAGAATAGGGTCTGCGTGTGGCGAGCCACGGGACAGAAACCGTTGGAATGTTTACTGTCGCGTGTCGCCACGAATATTTCTTTTAAGGAGAGCTATAGAATTACTCCATACCTTTGTTAGGCAAAGCGTTTATCCCTTGACCGCGGCTACGTTGGGCGACAGACTGTCACCTCGAGCCAAAGCTCACCGTCACTAATCTAGAACAATTACAATCGGATTGAATAACTACAATTGTTCAATTACAGCTATAGTAGACTCTAGGTTAGAATGTTGCGGGATTATCTAAAATTCCAAAGGCTCCGGTGTTCTTTCATCTCCGACATATAATTATATAATGACTCATTGAAAACCAGCTTTCATTTTTTGTTGATAGTATGGTAAGAAAATGTGAAGTTCGAACGCTTGTAACGATTGCCTGAGTTGCGTCATCCTTGGTTTTAGGAAAAGATAGGGAAGTCACTGAAGGGTGTCGCGGCTTCGATGTCTTTCGTAGCTGCGACGCGGAGGCCTCTCGGTTGTTCTTTGAACAATCGTCAACGTGGACGAACGTCAAAGCGAAACCACGCGAATTCGGCATTTCCGATAATACGGAACTCTGTAAACGCGACTGCGTTGAATTCGTTCGATTAATTCCTAGCAGTATCTATAAACAGTGAACTTAAGGCCCCATACACAACTGCATACGCTAGGTTGTAAGAAATAATAGCTATATAAGTATGTAGCGGCGCATGAGTTAGAGAACGATGCAAATCGAGAGCGACTCATATTATTGTTTTGCCTCGTGACACTTACACAGTCTTGACGTACATGTAACGTCAACAAATATCTCCAACAGACTCAGGAAACCTGAACAGCCTTGCACACGACACCGACTCCCAAAACAAAGGAATATGAATTCGGCACATAGGCATAAGATAAACGAACATCTAGAAGGGCTGTGTCTTGATCGAGTCTTTCAGTCTTTCGGTAACGGTCAAATCGCACACTTGTAATCCTATTATAAAATAAAGGTACCTCGAACTCTGGTTCAAGAACCCAACATTTTTTTATTATTATTTTCCCATTATTTTTACGTGACATTTTGGCGATCCTGCCAGGATCCATTCGCTTCAGTGTAAACGAAGTTACGATTTCGGTCTACGGACATTATTGAAGATCGAAGGATTCGAACTACTTGTGTTATGAACTTTGCTGTCAATAATTTACCACGGTGGACCAAATTAACGGGGCCACTGTCAGCATAGAACAAATCAACAGAACGAGTTTGACACTCAAACGCATTTGAACGCGCCACAGAGGAAAACACCGCAAGGGAACCTCATTCTACGAACTTACGTATCAAGGTGAGAAAAGTCGGAATTCTTTTAAACAATATAGAACGCGAAAAGTTAGTTTCTCTAGTAACTCTAGCGAAGAGACAATATGAACAAGAAAGACACAAAAGCCGAGACAAGTTTACCCTCTACAAGTGGAGTTCAAAATAAAACGGGAACACTCGATTCCTCTACCAGAGCAATTTTAGACTTAATACAGAGACAGAACGAAGAATTTCGACAACAATTTAACGAAATAAAGAATGCTTTAAAATTAGCGAACGAAGAAAATAGAAAACGCGCTAACGAAATGGAAATATTAAGTAGAAACCTCTCTCGTGTTAAACTACCACAAATAAACGTAAAATCAACTGAATTCGGTTCTATGATGACTGACGATGACGATAATATATCAGTATTAAAACACGATACTAATCCACCTCCACCTATGCCACAAAAGCCACCAACATATGTCCAACCATCCAATTCAACAGCTGGAAACTCTGGAAATCTAAAAGCTGTTTAGTATCTCCGATACTAAACGGAGAAAACGATATAAGTGTAGAAGATTTTATTCGTGAAATAAAAGAAATGAGAATGATGTGTAGCGAACAAACGTTATTATTAAAAATGATCAAAATAGAGAAAATTGTAGGAAAAGCCGCAATGACAATCCGCAATATCCATATTAACGAATTCGAAACTCTGTACGAAGGATTAAGACGTAACGTAGCTACTCAAGCATCAGTAAGAGAACACCAAGATCAGTTAAGAGTGATAAAGCAAGGAATAACCGAAAGCGTGCAAAATTATAACATTAGATTTCGACGTGTTTTCAACAAACTTCAATACAGCATTACCAATGAATATAAAGACGAACTAACTCGATGAGCGATGAACGATCGACTATACATGGTTTCTGTGATTGACTATGTAAGAGGCCTTCGTTCAGAAATAGGACACGTGCTATTGGCTAATCCCCCCCCCCCCCCCCCAAACATCATCGATGCAGAAAAAAAGGCAATGGACGTGGAAAAATACTTTCGCGAAGACAACGCTCGCAGACGGATGACACGACAAACAACCACTCCACCATCTTATCGTAACCAGACGTCTCGTCCAGTAGGTAACCGCTTCACGATTACAAGTAACATGAATAACAAAACTCCACCCACACAAAACATTCTACCAAGAATGAATAATTTTACAAAGCTTGAAAATCGACCATTAAACGAAAGGCCACAAACGAAATGTTTCAAATGCGATCGATTGGGACACCTTGCCAATCAATGCCAAAATTTTCGAATACCGCCTCAAACAAAAGCCCCTCCAGGAATAAACCACATTCAAGAACAATCAGAATTAACAATGCTACCTCAGGAAGATTATCCACAATACGACTACAATTACCAGGACGACGAGGATTGCGATTTTTCGTTGACTCGGGAGCAGGAATCAACTTGCTTAAACGAGGATGCTACCCAGGAAGGACAATAATACCAGACACATAGAAATTCTCCATGGAACATTCCAAATACGAATCCAATTCCAAAATTAAACTAAATTTATTCAACAAAGAGATAGAATTTTCCTTAGTAGATGATAATTTCCCTATCATAGAAGACGGCATATTAGGCTTACCCGGTTTAAATCAATATCGATTCGAACTCTCCAATAAAACATTAAAATTAGATAATAATACTCTTCTGCTGCAGCA
Organism: Bombus huntii; assembly: GCF_024542735.1. Lineage (NCBI taxonomy): Eukaryota > Metazoa > Arthropoda > Insecta > Hymenoptera > Apidae > Bombus > Bombus huntii. The sequence goes on from NW_026099368.1 coordinate 34,499, forward strand.
AGAACCACCCCTCGCATCGGGAGAAATCGTTCAAAAAATTGTATACTTCGACGGAAAGCCAACGCCAGTATGCTTTATCAATGGTGGTAAGTTTTCAGTCCAAATTTCTAACATTATTGAAAATATAAACACTGTAGATCAAATCTAAAAATTCAAATCTTTGATTCGACTATCGCACATAGAAAAACCTCTTAGAGAACCTATGTAGTATTTTCGTCTGTACCTACTTAAATTATATTTATCTTATTTTCCTTTAAGCATTCGTGAACGTAGTGGTAATGAACTTCAATGTGTTTAGAATTTTTTGTGAAATTTCCGTACTTTGCTATACTTATCACTCCAGAGTTATCGTCATAAATTTTTACAGGGTTATTGTCTAGATTTACATTGAAGACCTTCATAATTTCTCTAATAGACATTAATTCACTCACCGCTTCCGATAGAGCTACATACTCTGCATACGTCCAGGCTTTTGTCACACACCTTTGTTTTTTAGATTTCCAACCGATTACATTTCCATACAATTTAATTACATATCCAGAAGTAGATTTTCTATCTAAATGATCTCCTGCCCAATCAGCGTCCACATAACAATCTATCGTTTCACACTTTTCATTCCTTTTCTAATGTAACCTTAAATCTTTAATATTAAATATTTCAATATTTCGGTACAAATATTTCAATATTCGCAAAGCATATTTAAAATGTGTCTCGCTACAACAATCTTGAAATCTACTTAAGATAATTCACACTATAACTTATATTGGGTCTGGTATTTGTACTAATATACAGCAATGCGCCAATTAAATTCTTGTATCCAATGTCATTTCTATTTATCTCAGCGTTTTCAATTTTTAAATTTGTTTCCGTTGGTGTACAGTACAATTTGCTGTTTTGTAATTTATATTTGTTCGCTAATGATTCAATGTATTTCGTTTGGCTTAGTTTCATTTCATTTTTTATATAATCATACTCTATATTTATTCCAAAATATTCTTTTACTTCACTTAAATCTTTCATTTTAAATTTATCAGGTAATAGCTTCTTTACATTTTGTATCCTTTTTTTGTTTTTACTACAGATTAACAAATCGTCTACATATATTAGCAAATAAACAACATTTTCCCCCTCTCCATGAGTATATAGGCACAACTCTATGTTATTCTTCTTAAAATCCAATGTCGTCACATACCTATCAAAACACTCATACCAATCCCTCGGACTTTCTTTTAACCCATAAAGCGCTTTCGATAATTTACAAACTCTATTCGTTCCGTCCGCATATCCCTTTGGTTGATTTACATATACCTCCGAGGTTACTTCACCATTTAAAAAGGCAGTTTCTACATCCATTTGCTCAATTATTACTCCATTTTGACAACAATATGATAGCAATATCTTAAAGGTCTGATTACTCGCCACTGGAGAATATATGTCATCGGCTACGTTTCTTTGTTGAAATCCCCTTACCACTAATCTAGCCTTATACCTGTCCTCTGATTTTTTCGTGTAAACCCATTTTACATCTAATACTTCTTTGCCTTTTACCCTTTCTACCAATTTCCAAGTTTTATTCTTATAGAGACATTCTATTTCCTTATCCATAGCCTGTTTCCAAACTTCACTATTTTCACAACAAATCGCCTCCTCAAATGTGCAAAAGATATCTACTCTACAATAATTTGCGTGAATCTCACTACTGTTTTCCTTTTCTGGATACCTTACTGGAGTTTTCTTATTACGTGTAGATCTCCTAGGAATCTTTACGCTTTCAGAACTATTATCATTTTCATCTTCTCTACTTTCTAACTCTTCCTTATTCATGCTGTCCAATAAATAATTATCTTTACTATCATCGCTAACTGCATCGAATGAATTCTCCTCAAAACCGATACATTTTTTGTCTGTTTCTACGACCTCTACATGTCGCTACTGTTATTTTTACACCTAATAGGACTCTCTAACCTACTTCACTATATCCTAACAGAATTCCCATATCTGCCTTCTTATCCCATTTGGAAACTCTTTTTTGTTCTGGCCTTCTTACAAAAACTTTACTTCCATATAGATGTAGATTTTTAACACTTGGTTTTCTCCCGAAGAATATTTCAAAAGGTGTCTTTCTTTCTATAGTATTCGCTAATATTCGATTTTTCAAGTATGCCGCTGTACAAACTATTTCCGGCCAGTACCTTTTATGTACTTTCGCTTCCGCTAACAAGCAACGCGCCATGTCCATCACTGTTCTATTATACCTTTCCGCTGTCCCGTTTAATTCATGTACGTATGTTGGGCAATTATTTATTCTTATACCTTTATCCCTAGCAAATTTATAAATTCGATTATTTAAATATTCTTTACCATTATCGCATCTTAATATTTTTAACCTCTTGCCCGTTAAATTTTCGGCTTCATTTACGAACTGTACGAAAGAATCAAAGACCTCATCTTTTGATTTTATACAATAGATCCTAGCTATTTTACTATAATCATCGATAAATGAAATGAAATATTTTTCTCCATTGAATCCGGTAGTCTTAAAGGGACCACATACGTCCGTATGAATAATTTCCATTATTTCCCTAGCCTTAGTTCGATTATTTTTGAAAGGTAAGTTATGCATTTTGCTTTCTATACACACCCTACATTTCAAAAGTTCCTTTTCAAATTCATTCGGTATGCCAGTCACTAGCTGCTCTTTACCCAAAATCTCTAAATATTTAAAATTTACGTGTCCTAGCATCCTATGCCATCTTTCCTTTTTACTCATACCACTACGTTCGGCGCTGTTTACTAAGTGCTTCTTCCCTTTCAATATACTTTTTATTCTATATGTCCCATTCTCTTTGAACTGAGCTGTAAGTATATTATCCTCATCTATTACTTTCGCAATATTTCCTTTGGAAATAACCGTATTCTTATCGTCTGCTGGTTTACCTAAACTAATCAAATTTGCGGACATTTCTTTCGCGTAAAATACTTTCCTCATATTTATTTTATTTTGTTTTCCGAATGCTTCAAAATAACTTATAACATTCCCAACTTTTGTCGCTTTTATCGGTCTATTATCGCCTAAATATATATTTACCGGTTCTTTTAGGTCGATAGATTTATCGAAATAATTTATATTATTAATTATGTGATCGGTACAACCGCTATCTAATAGCCACACTATTTCGTTCTTACTTATTTCATTCGTCTCACTGCTGTTTGCTGCGTGCGCCGTTGCTGTCCATATGCCTGCTCTTGAGTTTCCATGCTCGCCCGTGCCGGTTCTTGATTGATGATGAAAGTTTCCACGTCCTCTGCTCGTATTGCCTTTGTTCTCTCTTCCTCTGTTTCGACCAGGTGTTGGCCCATGCCAATAGCCGTTACTGCTTCCCGCTTGGACGCCATTTTGACACTCTCTCGCAAAGTGTCCTAATCTTCCACATCTGAAGCATCCTTCCTTTTTTGCAGAAAAGGCGTTGGTTTGCCTTTCTCCTCGATTGGATTTATTTTTCTTCTCTGCTATCTCTATTTTATTTTTTACATACGCTACCGTTTGATCCTCTTCTTTCAATGCGTCTATTATGTCCGCTATGTAGCTGTATTCTTCGGGTAACGTATTCAGCATGTAATTCAGCTTTTCCCTCTCACTTACTTGTGCGTCCGCACTTTTTAATTCATTTATTAATTTTTCGAAATCGTTAAAGAATGATGCTGAATCACTGTAGTTCTCCAGTCTTATGTTTTCCAATCTCCTTCTGCATACGATCTGCAGTGCCGTCGACTCTTTCAAGTACATTTCATCGAACCTTTTTATTATATCATACGCCGTTTTTCCTTCCCTAACATACTCCAATTGTCTGTTCGATATTGCACTATAAATTATATTTATCGCCTTCAAATCCTTTTTGTCCCAGTCTTCATCGTCTCTTTCGTTCTTCATTCTAGTTGTAACAACCTCGCATTCCTTATATTTGAGAAACATCGTGATTCTTTGCTTCCACATTCCATAATCCTCACCATCGAATATAGGTATCATGATTTCCGATCTCTCCATTTTAATTGATTCTTCTTTTTTTTTCTTTTCTTACTCAAGCGTTCCTACGTGCTCGAAGTATATTTTTTTTCTCTGAAAGTTTTTTTTTCTTTACTGAAAACTCACTCGCAAGATCGTAACCACGCACTAAATATCTTGCAAAACTAGTAACCACGCTCTGCTACCATGTTAAGGAAATTCGAGGATTTGGGAATACAAATAATTGACTATATTTCCCACACAACAGTTATACATTTATATTACTCTCTGAAGAACGTCTTGCACGCACGCTGGTCGCCAACCGACTATCCTAGATTCTTCTAACATCTGGCAACAGTCTTTTGTCTCCACTAAGACCTTGACGCCCTCTAACCCTTACACACACACTCTCATGTACAGTGTAAATGTATCACTTCCCTAACAAATAAGTATGTTATTTCGTTACCACTTATCTCGTTCATCTCGCTGCTGTGTGCTGCGTGCGCTGTTGCCATCCATATGCCTGCTCCTGAGTTGCCATATTCGCTCGTGCCGGCTGCTGATTGACGATGGAAGTTTCCACGCCCCCTGTTCGTATTGCCTTTGTTTCCTCTTCCTCTGCTGCGACCACGTGTTGACCCACGCCGATAACTGTTACTGCTTCCCGCTTGGACGCCATTTTGACACTCTCATGCAAAATATCCCACTCTTCCACATTTGAAGCATCCTTCCTTTTTTGCAGCAAAGGCATTAGTTTTCATTTCTCCTCGATTAGACTTATCTTTCTTTTCCGCTATTTCTATTTTATTCTTCACGCACGCTACCGTTTGTTTCTCTTCTTTCACTGCATCTATTATATCCGCTATGTAGCTATACTCTTCGGGTAACGTATTGTTTTCGCACGTTCGCTGGGAGACGCGATCTCGAAGAAGCGCGCCAACGGGAGTCGTAAATTCCCGTTACGATTTGCTAATCGACGCCGCGAATCGCTCGATCCCTTATTTCGTTTAGGATAATAAGGGTAGTTAAATGAAGGATAACGCTGTTGCTAACAGGTTATTATATATTTTCACAAACCAACAACTTCGGTGTAACACAAAATGAATATTTGTTATGAGATGACTACGAATGAGTGCGACCTGAGTCTCTAGACGGATTATCGCGTATACTGATGGATTTGTCGACTCATTGTATTCGAATTGCTGACCGCTTGACGAGATGCTTGATTGAGACTGACTGATCTTCGGGTGTAAACCCGGTCGAAGGATGTTGACTGTTCGAAGGATGTAAAGTCAGTGATGTTCGGAGACGATGCTGTGGCGGAGGAAAGCTAAGGATGGGTGTGTCTAGCGCACGGGACCATCGGATTTGTTGGTGACGATTTTGACTAAGGGAGTGAGGGAAATAGTCTTCGTTGTTAATTGGTTAAACGAAGGGTCTTAACCGCCCTCGAGAGAAAGTGGTTCGTGGGAGGAAAGTTGCATCATACGTGAGAAAAACCAACTTTCCCTTGTCAAGCCGTAGTAGACAAAGGTCTTTAGAAATGCTTTGGAAACAGACGTTTGTTCAGTTTGAAGGACCTCGACTAGGAAATTCCTAAGATTTATGGAAGATACTTGAGACTATTGAGGGTACGCAGTGAGTATCCGAAGACATCTGGTTGCCATCTTGCCCGCGGTGTGTGGCCTGGGCTAGGTAGAGTTACGCGACGTAACACGTATTTATCATGTAATTCAGCTTTTCCCTTTCACTCACTTTTGCGCCTGCACCTTTTAATTCATTTATTAATTTTTCAAGATCGCTAAAAAACGATGCTGAATCACTGTATTTATCAAGACTTATCTTCTCCAATCTCCTTCTGCACACGATCTAGTGCCGTCGATTCTTTCAAGTACACTTCGTCGAACTTTTTCATTATTTCATACGCTGTTTTTTCTTCCCTAATATATTCTAATTGTCTATTTGAGAAGGCACTGTAAATTATATTTATCGCCTTCAGATCCTTTTTATCCCAGTCTGGATTGTCTGTTTCAGTCTTCACTCTAGTTATAACAATATCACATTCTTTATATCTCAGAAACATTGTTATTCTTTTCTTCCACATACCGTAACCCTCACCATCGAATATCGATAGCATAATTTCCGATCTCTCCATTTTAATTGATTTCCTATTCTTTACTCAAGCGTTCCTACGTGCTTGAAGTATTTTTTCTTTTATTTTATATTCTTTGAACGTTTCTTCCCTTACTAAACTCGCAAGACTAAAAACCACGCACTAAATAGCTTGCAAAACTAGTAACCACGCTCTGCTACCATGTTAAGGTATAGAGAGGATTCGAAAATACAAATAGTTTACTTTATTTCGCACACAACAGCTATACATATATATATTACACTCTGAAGACTTCGATAACCTTCTTGCACGCACGCTTGTTGTCAACCACCTCCTCTAGATTCTCCTAACAGCCTCCAATCGTCTTTTGTCTCTACTGAGACCTGGACGCCCTCTGACGCTTACACACACATTCACGTGTACAGTGTAAATGTATCATCTACGTAACAAGATCATCAACGTAAAATCCTACCGTCCTCCCGAACATCATAAAACCGAAATAAATAAACAGATGACTGAAATGTTAAACAAAGAGATTATAGAACCCTCCGACTCTCCCTATAACTCTCCTGTCTGGGTCGTTCCAAAGAAAATCGACGCATCAGGGAAACAAAAGTGGCGAGTAGTGATTGACTTTAGGAAGTTAAACGAACTAACAGACCAAGACGCGTATCCACTACCTGACATTAACGATATACTATCACAGCTAGGAAATAAGAAATATTTCTCCTCTTTAGACTTATCCTCAGGGTTCCATCAAATACCCATGGACGAGAATTCAAAGAAATACACTACATTTAGCACACCATAAGAACACTTCCACTATAATAGAATGCCATTCGGGCTCAAGAACGCACCTGCTACCTTTCAAAGAATGATGGATACCACGTTAAGAGGTTTGATTAACAATCATTGTTTCGTTTATCTCGATGATATCATTATATTCGGGCAATCGATGGAAGAACATACTAAAAACTTAGTCATTATATTCCAAAGACTCGGGAAAGTAGGTCTAAGAATACAACCAGATAAATGTGAATTCTTAAAGCCCGAATTAGAATATCTAGGACATGTAGTGACAGCAGATGGAGTAAAACCTAACCCTAAAAAGATAGAAGCAGTAAAGAATTTCAAACTACCAAAAAATCCTACAGATGTAAAATCATTCCTTGGGCTAGCTGGATACTATAGAAAATTTATTAGAAACTTCTCTAAAATTGCCAAACCTCAATCTATTTTTAAAGAAGGACATTTAGTATTAATTCATAACGATCATAAAGAACACAAGATAGATACTGAATGGCCAGGGCCATACACCATTGAAAAAGTGAAAAACCCCTTATTATGAAATAATAGTAAATCACTCGATTAGGAAAATACATGGTAACCGTATTAAACCTTACTTTCCAGGACGATCTTCACCTTCTTCATAGTTAGCTAAGCTAAACGTTATACCCCTTAATGGTAGTTCTATATATCAAGAAAAATTAGCTCATGCATACTTATATAGCGAATCCGTAAACGTAATTATAGGTTTAGACATTAAGGATATATATGCAAAACTCAGCGAAATTAAAAGATTTAGACTAATGTTAACAGAACATTTTAAAAGTGAATGCCCGTATTCCAATGAAATGATTACACGCGCTCGCAAAAGAAATTTAGACAATGTAATCATGCATATTAAATTTATGACACACACTTGTTACCGAAGAGGCTCATTGAATTTTGTTGGATCCATTTCTAGAAGTCTATTTGTAACTCTGGATAACGATAATTTAGAATTAATGAATAAAAATATAGATAAATTTTTTGATGAAAACAATAACTTAAAAACCAATATAACTTACAAAACAAATTTCAAAACTATAGCTTTACCCTTAACTGACAGTCTAGAAGAAATCCTAACAAAAATTGAAAACGCTCCAAAAATCATTAATAATGTATAATCGTATAGAATGCACCTCAATCAAATTTCCAACGAAGTAAACTCTCTTAATTATGAACATAGAATTAGAAGTCTTAAGAAATAGGAACTAAGTGTCTTATAAATTATTAGTTATATTGATCTAGCATTACTAGGAACATATGTATATTTAACAAAATAGGATTATTCGATATTATAAGCAAATGCCTACCTTCCAAATTATGTATTCGCGTATTATGTTGTAAAACCAAAGAAAAAAAAAGACACAGGTATAAGCAATATCTCGAGACCAATAGAGCGCACCTTTAAACACATATTCCACACCTGAAATACAACCATTACGAGAATTACCTGAAGACACCAATTCAGTCATCCTCGAAGCAAGGCATGTAAGATTCCAAAAGGGCATACAAAAGGAGGCACTACACCGAAAATAAGAGTCTGGAGGACCAGCCGCACTCTAACACTGGGGGAATGTAACGTCAACAAATATGTCCAACCGACTCAGGAAACCTGAACCGCCTTGCACACGACACCGACTCCCAAAATAAAGGATTATGAATTCGGCACGTAGGCATAAGATAAACGAACATCTAGAAGGGCTGGTTCTTGATCGAGGCTTCAGTCTTTCGGTAACAGTTTAATCGCACACTTGTAATCCTATTATAGAATAGAGGTATCTCGAACTCTGGTTCAAGAACCCAACATTTTTTTATTATTATTTTCCCATTACTTTTACGTGACAAGCAAAGCGTAACGATAAACAAACTCCGGGCAAAACAATGTTGCCGCTACGTGCAATCGTCAACCGAGGTTGAATTTAAAGTTTTCGATACTCCCCCGAGTATAAATAAAAGAACACGATCGTTAAGACAGTTAGTATCGAACATTCTTATAGCGAATTAATATCGAACGAACGTAAGCATTACCTTGTATACACATATCGAGCAACACTAAGCGAACGACGACTAATTCTGTACTGCAAATAATTTTAAATACATTTGACTACACTAAGTATCAACTCGTCTGGTCATTAATCAACAACGCGTTTAATCGTCCTCCACATACATGTTGTATAAGCTACTATGTGTATATTTATTTATGTTTCCCATAGTACAGACGTATTCCTTATTTTATTGTAGCTGTGTAATTTCAGTAGTCTTGCATAAAGGACATCTGTTTTGTTGCAATTGTATCAGCTATTAATTGTAATACTTGAAGCGTTTGTATCTAATCGTCATGCATCTGTGGTGGCACTCGACCATGGAACTTTCCAACGGCTTCGCGACACAAAGCGCTATACCTTCAAAGCGTAAGGCCGACACGCCTAATGTACCATTGATATCCCTACAGTTCTTTCGCCGAATATTCGGAAGAATGCATACGCGGCAACCGTTGCGGACATCTAATAAACGCGTGCGTAGTGGAGATATCGAGGGGCAACAAAGAAAAGAATCCATTTGGTTTCGAATCAAAGATTCATTCTGCCCCGAGCTGCGGAGTGCGAAAGGTTAAGCGTCATAGCGAAGCAAACACAATTAGAGATACGTGATTATTGACTCTTGATAGTTAATCGTTAATCGTTAATCGTTGTTCATCGTTAATCGTTAATTGTTTTTGATCGTTCATCGTTAATCGTTAATTGTTGTTGACAGTTAATCGTTAGTCGTTAATTGTTGATCATAAATTGTTGACTGTTGATTGTTAATAATTTAATTAACTTTTTTGTTGAACATCAAGAGTATTTCTTGTGGGCACCTTCACCCACTATCCACCTCACATCGTTATTCTACATACGGAAGGCAAGATTGATATCAAGTTCGAAGGACAGACCGCAGAAGTCTGGTCTCTGCTATTACCACGAGACCTTTCGAGACCGCGCAAGGAAGTGCCGGGCCCCTTGCAACTGGACCCAGTGAAACGAGACCAGCCGTCCGTAAACGCGGCATGTGGCGATGGCTTTAGTATCCCATCGCATTTTCGTGACGGACAGGGCACCAAGGATCTCTTTTCTTGTGAACACCGGTGTCAATATAAACGTATACTCGTGCAACAAACTACGCGGATCCGCGAACAAAGATACGTACGAGCTGTTCGCGGCGAATCGAGTGGTCGAAGCAAACCGAAAACGCCTTTCGCGAGTCAAAACGCATCGTCTCTGACGCCACAATGTTAGTGTCACGACCGGCATACTTCAAATCCGATGGACTGACGATGGAGATAAAGATGTGGCGGCACTCGGCGACAATCGGCGGCAATATCGCTGAAGTGTCTAATGAACCATCAACATCCCAACGGTCCTTCCGCCGAAGGTTCTAGAAGAAAGAGCACGTGGCAACGGTCGCGGACGCCTAGCAAATGCAAATGCATGGTGGGGATGTTGAGGGATGACAAAAGAAAGTAATCGGATTCGATCGAAAGTCAAATCATAAGAGCTTCAGTCTTGGAAAGTCACGCCTAGAGTTTGGAAGTGGATTGTAAAGTGAATTGTTGTTAGAAAAAAAATAAAGTTTCTTTTTTTTATTTACACCTCAAATTTCTTTTTTTATTTTGTTATTTTACGTGACATTAGCGCATTCGGTATCGGCAACAGCGCGTGAACGACAAATGGCAGCCGCTAGGATTCGTTACAAAATCTTTGTCTCCCGTGCGATTAATTCTGTATTTAGAATAATTTTAAATATATTTGACAATATCAAGTATCAACTCGTCACGTCATTATTTAAATCATCCACCACAAATCCAAAAACAGAATAAGGAAAACAGAGAAACGAACAAATAGAAAATTAAGTTGCTAACATGTTTTTCTATAATAATATTTTAACATCAATATTGTAATACGCAATGTGTTACGCCGCCTAAAACATCTGCACGCCAGCCCGCGCGACCGGACAACAACCGACCTGCGTAACGTCACTTCGACCCTCAATAAACCTAAGGACCCACCATAACTTTCACTTCCCTGTATTGTTTCGCCATGTGTCTTCAATCCGTTTGTCTTGAAGAATTTCTAAAGCTTAAAAATATTCTCGAAACACAGTCGGTTTTTAGAGAGGTCCTTGGGTTTATTAGTCGCACTTAAAACACGGAGAAAGCGGGTATGCACCCATTAGGAAAATCCGAATAGCCCTGTAATAAAACAAGCTAGGTTTTTCTCACGCACACAGTCATCTATCCACCACGATGGTAGGAGACTCGATACTCATCCCTTCGAGCAGTAGTGCAGGTCATGACCAATCGACACCGCGCTTCGTGGCCCTCACTTTTTCTAACGAAAGTGGGAACAACGAATCCGCGTTCTTTAGGCACAGGGGCACACCCACACCGAACTTTTCTTCCGTATTAGAAAAAGAGCGACAGACAGTCTAAAAACTAACGCCTAACGCGGCAGTCTACACATAGCGCGAGAGTCGCATACTTCACGCAAATCTTTTGTCGGTTCTCGGTGTTGTCGAACACACATCTTCTCTCCTAAATATATTATAGTGCTAAGTCCATTAATACATTAATTTCCATTATAAGAGCCCTGCTCTAGCGTACATATCTATCGCATCTTCATGCGACAAGTTGTTAACTATTTATTTCTCTACGTCAGTGTAATCTAAGTGTTGGAAATATATAATTTATAATTCTGTGAATCACAGTGTTATACAAACTCAATCACCCCTATTATCTCAACGGAAATCAGGGGATCGATCAATTCGTGGTGTCGATTGTTATAATCGTAACGGGGATTTACGACCCCCGTTGACGTCTCTCCTCGCGATTACGTCTCCCCGCAATTGGTCGAAATTTACACAATGTGAAAATGAAAAAATTGGAAGCAACCGAACTACGGATGAAACTAAATCACTTCGCTGCTTGTAAAGATAACTTTTAGTGTTATAAACATAAGTCAAGTAGCAAAGAGCATAAATTGAATTTACCCAAACTCTTCTTGAAATCTGACAAAATGATTCTTTATTTTGTCAAAAAAATCTTTACGTATTTTCCATTCCCATTCGTCGCTTTTTTCAGTGGCGTGTTTATCGCTACGTCGAAACTCCGTCGGGTAGCAGTTAATTTCATTTAAAGTAGAAAACTATTCAGAAACGTGTATACGTTACACAGCAACAAACCAGTCGCCCTGTTATTACCTCGTTCTCAACAGTTCAAATTTCAGGGACAACCGACTACTTAGTATCGACCCAGTACGTCATATTTACTCGCCAAAAGAATTGTAAACGAAAATTGTAACCAGACGTGCCGTTAGTAACTACCATTTTTCGCGAAACTTCTTTTTCATTTGGCGGAAATTTAAACAAACCCCGAAACACCGTGGCGTTTTGCAACTGTCTTTAATCCTTTAAGATAAAAAAGATTGACGCAAAATTTTGACGGGATGAAATTTCACGATATATTCAGGTGAAACGATGCGAAATTAGAGCGAAGCTTATAATGGGAATATAGTTTGCTTGTCTGTTGTCATAAAATGAGATATGCAGAATATATTAAAAAATAGAGTATATGTAATACGAAACTTTATATTATTCATGTTATTATGGACAAAATATCACAATATGTTCATATATTTAAATCTCCTCCGAAAAAGATTATTGTATGTAGAACACAGTTTAACTGTATTTTGAATTCTTGTTTATCAGATCACAATTGATAAGTTGATATTAGGATGATTATCCTCATTTGAAACAATTTTGTGACTGTTACTTGTCAATATACTTTATATCTTATGTACATTTTAAATATAGTACGCAAACTCGAAGTTGCAAGGAACATTAATAAAAACTCAATATTTCAATAACGCCTTTCATGATTATAATTAAATATTTTTTCAAAATGTCGTATCAGTGTTACATCTAGCACCCCCTCCCCCACACACAAAAGTTTACCAATTTATAATATATGTACTAGTAGATTGACAAGTTACGATTTACAGGTTATATAGAATTCTATTTTATGATTTTATAATTTTTCGTTAAATACAATAATCAAATAACTTGCAAATAGTAAAATTTCATTTGTTTTATCGTCAAACTTGTGCAAGGGAACATATTAATGCTGGTAACTTTAGTGACTTGCAAAATTTCAATAGTGCAAGACAGGCCAGATATTCAATTGCAATTGGTTGCTATCCATATTTTCATCGGTCTTACAATAACCTTATGTTATCAATTATGAATTAAAAAGTTAATGAAATCACAACTCACCCAAGGCCAATGGGTATGACTTCTTTTCGAAGATCGATTGAAATCTCGAGTTTGTTGTTTGAGACATTCAGTTACCACAAGACAAAAACACCACTCCATTACAGCCGACGTAAACAAAACATGACAGATTCTTCCAATTCTCGGACAACAAACATAGGCATACATACTGTTTTAAAGTCACAGTCTGTCGTTGAACTTTCGCCAAGTAACTTGATACGCACATATACACGTCCCTCGAAATCAGTTTTCGACGAAAATACATACGTGACATGTTATGTTGCAACCGAACGTGAATTTCTCGCGGGAAATAGCCTGATATCGTTTATTTATGCGTCTCTCAAATACGAATTTTACTATACACTTCGTTTAAGACACGCCATTTTGCAAAACGATTATCGAAAGATTACTGCTTACATCGAGATCGAGAATAGATTCGCAGGAAGCTGGATGCCGCGATTTCTTCCCGCGCTTTACTTTCTTCCGAAGTTGTGATTGGTTGATTTCCTGCTGCCATATTCGGTTTCGCCGAGAATCGTGAACACGTACGCTGGAAGCAATGCGGGGTAATTATTTAATTTATTTCATAATATTATTTAACATATATCGTGAAAAGTTCTGAATATTCGGATTCTTCTGTTATCGTTTCATCGTATGTTAGCATTATCAGCTCTCGATATCGAATTGGCAAACAGAATTTTTCTCATACAAAGTAAGTCACATTAAGTATATGTATATGTATAGTCGAAGCAATGCAATTAAAAATTTTTCCATTTTAATTGCTATTATTTATCACAGACATTTTACCGAGCATTCATTTTATAAATCTTATACATACATATATATATATATATATATATATATATATATATATATATATATATATATATATATATATATCGGGTTTACATTAGAATTAGGGTTAGGGGCGTGAAACGAATCTTCGTTTGGGTTACACGTTGTCGTTATGCAATGGAGAAGACATTGACTAGTGCAAATACGATTATTATAGAACCGGACAAGTAACCGCGGTAGTTAGGTGCTCGAGATACTAATGACAATGATCCTAGGTTCAATAACGAATCCGCGGTCAACGGGATGACAACAGAACGTACTCACAAAGTCTAAGTCTGAGAATAATCACTGATCGCGAAGGCGTTACTCTTGGATCGATGAGATCGCGAGCGAGAAAGCCTTTCCCGTCCCGATGATGCCACACAGGAAAACTATAACGGGGTGTGTCTAAGGATACGAGATCATCGGATTCGTCGAGAAAAGCCTTCGTTCAGAAAGTGTTGCTGCTAATTGGTTAATCTCCATATCGGTGGTTAGAAAAGGATGCTAGCCGCCCTCGAGGGAAAGTTGCTAGTGGGAGACGCCGCTCGTTGAAAAATATGTCTTCCCTATCTTCCCGTAGTTGGGACAAAGACTGTTTGTCTGTTTGAAGGACTTTAGTTAACTAAACCTTAAGATTTATAACGGGCCCTCGGGCTAGCCGAACATGTACTGCGGAGACGCATCGACATCTGGCAATCATCTTACTCGAAGAATAGGGTCTGCACGTGGCGAGCCACGGGACAGAAACCGTTGGAATGTTTACTGTCGCGTGTCGCCACAAATATTTCTTTTAAGGAGAGCTATAGAATTACTTCATACCTTTGTTAGGCAAAGCGTTCATCCCGTGACCGCGGCTACGTTCGGCGACTGACTGTCGCCTCGAACCCAAGCTCATTATCACAATTCTCGAATAATTACAATCGGGTTGAATAACTACAATTGTTCAATTACAGCTATAGTAGACTCTAGGTTACAATGTTGCGGGATTATCCAAAATTCCAAAGGCTCCGGTGTTCTTTCATCTCCGACACGGCCATCCTGACTATCACACGTCCTCGTGTGTAACTAAAATATCGTATTTCTTACATTAGATTCGATACAACTGACATTATTTGCGATTTAACTAAATGTCCAAGTAAGTCAAGGGTCCAGTGCAATAACAAAGTTTCGTTCGGAGGTTTGACAACAGAAAAATAAAAGAGAATAGGAATTTGTAATGTTATAATTTGTATTCAAAGTGTTAGGTGCGTTCTGTGAGTCGCCAGCCAGACCGTAATGACACAACAGATCATTTTCGATTTCGTACACCGGTGAACCTCAGTTTGTTGGATCATATTGCCACGTTGGGTGCATTACACCCAGAAAGCACGTAAGCCCACTCAACGGGTTACAACAAAAACACATCAACCCTCTCAACGGGTTACAACAAAAACACATCAACCCACTCAACGGGTTACAACAAAAACACATCAACCCACTCAACGGGTTACAACAAAAACACATCAACCCACTCAACGGGTTACAACAAAAACACATCAACCCATTCAACGGGTTACAACAAAAACACATCAACCCACTCAACGGGTTACAACAAAAACACATCAACCCACTCAACGGGTTACAACAAAAGCACATAAAACCACTCGGTGTATTACTATGACCACAACGCAGTGTTAATGATCCTCTGAGGTCAGTGTACTTGCATCGTTATTATCACCGCCGTTGTCATCACCGCAGACGTCTAACTCAGCAGGGACGCAACCTTCTGGCATTTTTCTCAGTCTGTCGTGTCTGTCCTTATATGATCGTTTGCCGTCTAAGGTTTTTAGGGTATATCTATCTCCTTCCAAAATCTCGGCTATTACGAATGGACCCCTGAATTTCGGATCTAACTTCGTCTGGTTTCTTTCCTCGTTTTTACGTAACACGAAATCGCCAAGGTTGAACCTAACTATTTTAGCTTTGTTTTTGTCGAACCTATCCTTATCGTATTTGGCGCAGTGATACATCGAGCATTTTCGACGATCGCATTTGCGTCTAAGTTAGTTTCGCTTAGTAAGGAGTTATCCCGGTGATCGTGGATTCGTTTGAACTCAAACATTGCTAATAGTATTATTTAATTTAATTATTCGTAGATCGTATTATTCATTAGGCTTAGTGTTTGTTAGACTTATTATTAGTTGTACTTATTATTTGTTAAGCTTAGTGATAGACCTGTATATATGTCTAAATAAAATCTCGGCTTTGTGAAACGATGGCTAGTCCACACGAAGAGTCGTCGCGCGCCCAAAATTCGAATCGTGACCCGACATATATATATATATATATATATATATATATATATATATATATATATATATATATATATATATATATATATATATATATATATATATATATATATATATATATATATATATACAAGATATATATACAAGAAAGAAGATACAAGAAAGAAGATACAAGAAAGAAGGAATATTATATTAGCGGCATTTTTGTAGCCATTATATAGGGTTTCGATCGCATAATTAATCAGTATCAACTTACCAGTCTTTAACGGAAGGACAAAAAGAAGAGCAGACGACACACAGACCGCAATCATGATCATTTTCAAGTAGAATCTCAAACTGCCGTACATCTTAGAAAACTTCGTTAGTCGTAAGGGATCAAAGGATGATGTCCGCGCTAGGGAAAATAGATGAGAAGCGGCTATTTCAACAACCACCGTGTAGGTACTGCACTAGCCAGAAGTATCTGCGACAGAAATCAGAATACACTCGTTTTCGCATGGTTGGATCAATTTCGCGTGGGACTAACCTGATTGAACCTAACGCGGGATAATTGCTCAACTCACGACTTTAACCAGCCCGCTTGATTCTCTGTAAATGCTTGAAATTGACGCTTGGATTCTTTCCAGATTAACTAGCTTTGCCCCTCCCTCCCTTTATCTATTTTCTTAGATCGACTTAGACTGCCACAATATATTATCTTTCTTCTTTTCTTTCCTTTTCTTTCCTTTTGATCTTTTAAAGCCCTAAATCGCTGGCTATTTTGTATACTATATATTTTGTACACTCAATTACTCTGTAAGTCATAAGTACATATGTTTTACAACGTTATTTGTCATATTTCAGTTAAACCCCAGAAAAGCCAGAAATATATTTTCAGCATGTTTTAACGCGCCCCTGGCAAAGATCTCAAAAACGAGTTGCGGCACAATTTAAAGCGACAAATAGCATCGCGTGTCTCGTTGTGGTAACACACGGTTCGCCAGTTTTTTTTTTTTTTTTTTTTTTTTTTTTTTTTTTTTTTTTTTTTTTTTTTTTTTTTTTTTTTTTTTTTTTTTGATATCGGTGACTGCCATATTCTCTTGAGTTTCCAAATCGTAAAGAATCTTTCCCCAGGGATTGGTCAACTGTGTATGTCCCCATGCGACGTAACTTGCTTAAGGAACACGAGCCGGTGATATGCAGGCAACGTATAATTGATTATCATTCGCTCTGAAACGCTGAAGTAATGACCAGTGCAGTGGTCCAGTGGTCATATTGAATGCCGCTGGATATATCAGCATTTGGCAACCTAACCCAGAGAAGCAGGAAATATGAAGCTACCGAATACCAATTAACTTCGTAGTTGCACGGTTCACATTCCATCATTTCTGAATATGCGAGGACAGTCCTCTTATTGTGCTTTTAATTCTTTTATTTGTTTCATTTTCAGCAAATATACTGGTTTTTTTAAATTAAGCTTCTGTTTATACAGAGTTACAGATTATATTAATTTTATATAGAATATATTTAAGAAAGATATTTAATTTTTTGCTAGTTAAGTATTGATCGATTAAGTTACTGTACCTTTGTTCCGATAAATGCGTGCCATTTCCTCGAATCTAATATCATAGCAAATGCCAATACCTATTTTGCAGCCCTTCACATCGAACGTCGTTAGGGAGTTACCAGGACTGAGTGAATCACTCTCTCGAAAAGTAATCTTATTAGGAATGTCGATGTCGAATAGATGTACCTAATAACATAAAAATGTAGTCGCTAATTCTATTGCTGCAACTTTTGTAATTTAATATCAAAGTTACCAACTCCTAAACTTTAATTATTTTTTATTTAATAACTGACAGCGTTTTTATCACTTTCTTTTATTAAAAAATCTTATCATTTAATAATGTTTAAAAAGGAGAAAAAATAAGTATAATAATATTTTAAGTATTTGAAAAATTTATACAACACAAACACATTACAACAAAAATGGGCGTTTCCCGTATCATAACGTATTTTATAAACCGTAAATTATAGAATTGGTTATAGTATACGTATGTACATATGTATATTCCTAAATTATTCCTAGATAGAGTCACTTTCTTCGCCCCAATATTTTCAAATTCAAAGCCATAAAGGAATATATTACTTACCTTTCGGTGTTTTGCTATCAAAGTTCCATCGGGACCCCAAATAGTACAGGTATTGTACAATTTATCGCCCTCTATTTCAGGCATCGTACCACCAACTACATAGATGTTGTTTTCTTTAGCTGCGTTCGATGAAGCAACGCTCGTTTCACCATCAGGAATACTCTCGGCGTATTTTGGAAAGTACTCTGCGTTACAATATTTCAATTAATGAAATGTCTTTTGTTCCAACCATAAATTAAATTGAAATGTTTGTCAGTTTTTTATTTTTTAAATTATTAAAATAACTAAGTTTTATATTTCGACTTAATTAAATATGCAATTACTTAGCTAATAGTATATATAATAAATTGTTTCTACAGGTTCAAAATGAAAAATGAATATTTAGAAATATTTAATTACGACAATGCTATTTGTGTTAGCATCAGTGGCTTGTTACTCAACGACTTTGCTAGTACTTTTTGAAACATAAAGTTAGTTTTCAATTAACACTTATACTAGAGGCGGAATTATAAATGCAAAATAATTGATAATACTAATTTATAAGTACCTAATTATTAGTATCTTCAAAAATATATTTATACAAAAATCACGATAATCATGAAAATGGGGAAATCCTATATTCTCGAATCAATTCACAATTTATTTTGTATATTAATTAGATTCCGCGCTCATCAGTACGTACTCACTGGCGAGATCGAGAAAATGTATCGGCAATTCCTCGTACGACCAGAGGATCGGAAATATCAAAGGATATTATGGCGCAGCGCGAGTGGAGAAACAGAAACATATGAGCTTAACACCGTAATACTCTTATCATAGAAATAGAAGCAGTCCTCAATTCCCGCCCGCTAACTCCTATCTCCACCGATCCAAATGATCTCCTAGCCCTCACTCCCGGACATTTCCTCATTGGCGATTCATTAATGTGCTTACGTGATCGAGATTTCAGAGACATTCCATCGAACCGACTCTCCAAATGGCAGCATATCCAACAGCTTAAACAACATTTTTGGAACCGCTGGCATAAGGAGTATTTGAACGAGCTAACCAACCGCAATAAATGGAGCAAGGGTGGACACAGCATCCAAAAGGGCACAATCGTCATCCTCAGAGAGGACAACGTTCCCTCCATGCATTGGCCTCTGGGCCGAGTTCATCCAGGCGCCGATGGTGTTGTCACGTAAAATAACAAAATAAAAAAGGAATTTGAGGTAAAAAATAAAAAAAAGAAAACTTTATTTTTTTTCTAACATCAATACACTTTACAATCTACTTCCGAACTCTGGGCGTGACTTTTTAAGACTGACTCTTATGATTTTACTTTCGATCGGATCCGATTACTTTCTTTTGTCATCCCTCAACATCCCCACCGTCCATGCATTTGCTAGGCGTCCGCGACCGTTGCCACGTGCTCTTTCTTCTAGAACCTTCGGTGGAAGGACCGTTGGGATGTTGATGGTTCATTAGGCACTTCAGCGATATACATTGTCGCCGAGTGCTTTATCTCTATCGTCAGTCCGTCGGATTTGAAGTATGCCGGTCGTGACAGTGTCATCCGGACAGCTACAGTTCAGACGGCAAAAAGCATTTTGGATCGGGGCGTCAAAAGGCTTGTCCCACTGCCAATTCAACCCGATCTCGAGAAACCCGAACAACTAGCCACCGAGACGAAATAAGATGGGAACTTCAACCACACCTCGCTAGTTTGATCGGTACCCTCTCAACGGGGGGAGAATGTTACGCCATGCGGCTTACCATAGGTCATATTCTTAACTATCGATCGCGGCACTATAATGTCGCAGACGGACCGTCGCGTCTGCCCGGCAAACAAACATTGTAGTGGCAAGCGCATGATTCATTAAGCAGGGCGACTTCCAGAAACGTCGACTCGTGGTCGTTATTTTACCTCGCGTAAAAGAATGTGGCGTGATCCGAACGTAGTGGGGGTCGCCTTCCAGAAAAAACGAAAAAAATCGAAAGGCGTTCAGAACTTTTCGAGAAGTCGAACCGTCAACACAGGTGGTATGTCGCGCATTACTTATCAACCAAAACGCAGTTACATTTTTTTTGTTCCATTTATATCTTTCTAGTTAATAAGTTGTTGAAATAAACATTAATTTATTTGTGTTAATTCTGTGGAATTTCATTGAACTACTGAACTGATCAGTTCGTGGCGTCGATTATTTAATCGTAACGGGAAATTACAACTCTCGTTGACGTGCTATCTCGCGATCGCGTCTCTCCGCGAACGGTCGAAACAAAATGATTCACTAAAAACTGTCCTGAATTCCTAAGAACTTATTTACCGCAAAACTGACAAAGTGTTTATTTAAAAAATGAGGTTGAAGGTAGTCCTTTTCTTTCATTTCATTCATTTTCATTTTCTTTCTTAAGTATGGCTAACACAATATCTAATCAATTAAAATTTTATATTTTCACGTGAAAAGTTTCTTTAGATAATTATTATCAACATGATGACTAACTCTTACGGATTAATACGTGTCTGTAGGGCAATCCGGTGGACTCGATCGGCTTTTTACTTCGAAAGTTGAGTAATCGGTGTCGCTTTCTTACGCATCTTTGAACTGTATAAATGTTTTAAAATTGTTTGATCCAGAATGTACCACACCGGACAATCAAGAAGGCAGGTGCCTTGACTACAGAAAATGTAAACCTCTGCAAGAAATATGGCAGATACAGTACCGTACAGCCACCGATTTTTATAGACGATCAGTGTGCAGATACCAGGGCAATGTTACGATCGTTTGCTGTCCGAACGATCCAAACAAAGAGAAGAGAGAAATTTTAATAAAAACTGTGTATAAGTATAAGGCTTTGCGACCACCATACTGAGGTTTTAGCAACGTCTCTCATACCAGGGTGGTCGATGGTAAACCAGCTGAACTTGGTACGTTTTATGTCTTTCTTTCCGATTAATAATAAGCCATTTACTGCAAAGAATGAACTTTAAAGGCATTAAACAGCACATCAATGTACATTTCAATTAGACTAAATAATAATGCTATGATTTTATCGGTAGTAAC
Source organism: Bombus huntii (assembly GCF_024542735.1). NCBI lineage: Eukaryota > Metazoa > Arthropoda > Insecta > Hymenoptera > Apidae > Bombus > Bombus huntii. Next base: position 56,050 of record NW_026099368.1, read on the forward strand.
TTTACTTATTAACTTGAATTATTTCTTTCTTTTACTTCATGTTAGGAAGAGTATCTTTTTGCTTGAAATAAAAAATTGATATAGGAGTAATAATATGGATAGAGATCAAAAACTGTTAGGGCAGAAATTACACGTTTGAACTTTATAGTTCAGTATAGTTCAAATAGAAATTATATAGAATTATTTAATAATTTGTATTCCACTGGAATAAAAATTTAATTTCTGTCTTTATCAAATCTCTGTTTCAGAGTATTTGTACGTATGTACTTATCGTCTGCTGTATGATCGAATTTCGAATAGGTAATAATCGTTGTTACTCGTTATGTGAGAAAAAATTATGTATATTCACAACTATGACTATTGCATTTTAGGCGCTTGGCCATGAATCGCTGCATTAGGTTTTCGTAATCCCCGAAACCCAGACAAACCACTATGGAAGTGCGGAGGTTCCCTGATATCGGCTAGGCATGTTTTGACCGCAGCACATTGTGCACATATGGATGGAATAGAAAACATACACAATCATAATATTGCCATTCTTAGATTGGTGGAGGAGGTGCCATTTTCGAGTAAGTCCTCAAATATATATATATATATATATATATATGCTATTGAGTATTACTGAAGTATCATATCCTGAAATTTCTTACTGTACACATATATTGTGTCATAAAGCGTGTATAATTCTTTCTCATACTTTTGGTCATTAGTTTCCTGCATTTTCATTTATTTTTTTATTTTTCAGGGTACGTATATCCCATTTGTACGAAAGAGCCCCTACGAAAGAGCAACTTCGTCGGCTATAACCCCCTTGTTGCTGGATCGGGAGCATTAAGATATAGTAAGTGATATCAATTTTATAATAAAATTAAATAGTTCCAGTCTTAAATATCTTTCTTATTTTCTTCGTAGGACGACCACGACGTAATGCATTAATGGAAGTACAAATGCCAGTGATTAAGAACGCCGAATGCAAAATAGCTTATTCCAAATTTCCTAATGCACCTGATATCACTGATGGTATAATATGCGCCGAACATGCTCAGGGTGGAGAGGATTCTTGTACGGTAATTAAGTTACAGAGTTACTACAAACTATACGGTATCTGAAGACACGTCGATTCGAATTAACATCAAATCGACGTCTTAAACATTAAAAATAATAGATAAACACAATTTAATAGTTTTGCCCACTTCTCACACCTCGTTATGGTATTTAATCTAATTTCCTCTAATCTTAGTTTTGCTCAAAATACATATAACATGTACGTTATAAATTGGAGTATTTCAATACACAAATCAATAGAAGATTATTACTGTATATAAGTATAATTTCAATACAATTCGATCGATATATTTCAGTATCTTTGATTAAAAATTTAACGATCCTTTCAGGCTGACCGCGGCGGATCACTGCTGATACAACATGAATTAACCTCGTATTTAATAGGTATTGTGTCTTATGCTTATAAGTGCGGCACAGCTGGGTATCCCAGCGTTTACACTAGGGTCACATCGTACCTTGACTTCATTCTCCAAGCGATGCAATAATATGATATTACTGTTCCATAAATATCATTGTGTAAAAAACGTAAAGTTGGATTTTCTTATTGTGGAGATAAGAAACAGCTCAAATTTACATTGTTTTGTACGTTACAAATTATAGGCTTAAAATGTACGAAATGTAACTTTGAAACGACACTAATTTTTTACGCACGATAAACCTCCACGACTTAGGTATGTAAAGATGATAAACGTATATTAATTCTATTAATTTGGTAATAATAAACCAACTTTCTGAGAAGTTCTGTAAATTTCGTTTCTTTTGTATCAAGAGAATAATGGAATATTCCACTTAGATCGTATACTTCTTGTATGTACGTACAAAATTTTCCGGCTAATCTAAAACACTTCATAAGATAGAGAGCTTCTGGAAATTCGGACACAGAGAGTGCATAAAATACAAGATAAGTCTCGTGTCTTTCAAAATTATTTTTTATTCGCTAAAAACGTCCTGTGTACTCATGCAATCACATGCAACCTCGAAACTTCACTTATTTTTTATCACTTTCCAATTCAATACACAGTTTCTGCATTTTTGACTATATGTAAGAGAAATTTCCATTCAGCCAAAGGTGTACTTACAGATTATAGATTCCTATACGACTCTCAGTAAAAATTTATCCGCACTCCAGATAGTTAAAACTTCTGTCGACCGTATTGATCCATCTGCACTCTTCGTATGACGTCAATATCTGTTCAGTGCTGCTGCGCAGGTTTCTTTGTGTTACGTCAATTCGTTTGTGACCGTTGCGCGAGTAATGGCGCTTTGCAATGGTGATTTGCAGGAAAACAGTGCAGGATGCTGTGATTCGTTTCTTGTGGTCGGAGGTTATGTTTGATGCCTATATTTATCAAAGATTTAATGCACATTATGGAGAAAGTGTTTTGTCACGAAGTGTGTTTGAATGGGCACAAAAGTTCAAAGAAGATCGCACAAGTGTTATGAAAAAACAGCTGGACGCCCGTCCACATCCACGATGACAACATTGAACGTGCTCATGAACTTATGCTCTATGGAATAGACGAGTGACAGTGGATAATGTGGCAAATCATTTGCAAATCAGCCACGGCTCTGCTTATGCAATAGTACACGACAGATTTGGATTTTAAAAAGTTTGTGCGAGATGGATGCCGAAAAAGCTGATGAAAAGGTGAAGACGACGATGCATTCGTGGTTCGCAGCTCAGCCCAAAACATTTTTTAATGAGAAAATATAAAGGTCCTTCGGCAAATGGACAAAGTGTATACAGAAATCGAGTGATTATGTCAAAAAATGATGTATGTCTTTTTTGACAATTGCTTAAAATAAATTCTACACCGACAGAGCGGGTAACTTTTTACTCACCCTCGTAAGACACTTAAATTTCCAATCTATTATGATGAATAAAAGAGCTTATACTATTAAATCTAATTGTATTTTGTTGCATGAGAGTACACGTGTATGTGATGTACATTACCTTTATATCCCCTTGAACGCTTCAATATTGCGCATATATACTATATTTTGTACAGCTTCTATAAAATTTCGTATGTTTGTTTAGGCTGTTAATCTAGAGGCTGGAGTACAAAGAAGTGGCACAATGATGTGGGCTGATGACATTTATAATTATCAAGGAATCACCCCTACATTCGCTCAGGTATATATCGTTGACTATAATGTATTTAACATATATGATTGTTAGAATATTAATAATTAATTTTTAATTCTATCAGAATTTTAATGAAACTGTCCCTTGGGAAGGAAGAACTGATACCTTGATATCACGGTTTGTACATCCTATATATACGACAAATTTTAGAACATTATATAACGAAGAACCAGATCGTCGTGGCCATGTGATGTGAATAAAAGGACTTGAATTTGATGATATTTTTATAATGTTAGATAACATAACTAAGTATCTTCACAGTAAGATAGGATGACATGGTTTACATGATCTTAATGTTGTTCACTCGAGTGATGATATTATAAGGAAAAGTGTAATATCACAGGTAGGATGATTCATAATTTAGAACTACTAACTCATGTATGTATTAAAAATTAAAGAAATATATTAAATTTTATAGGATATTTATGTTTAGTAACCAGTAATTCAGAGATTGGTATTCATGGTTACTATAACGAGGCTGTAGAAACGCACCCTTTCTTCTTTGCAAATGGTCCTGTATTTATGTCTAAGCCGAAACTGGAACCTCTGAATAATTTAGATTTATTCTTGTTATTTTCTAAAATACTTATCTACAGTATACCATAAGGAATGATACCGTATCGCACCTAATCAAGTGCCTTAAGAAACATCAACAGGATATCACAGTAATCCCTTATCGACTGATATGTAAGTAAAAGTTATCTGTCATTGTTATACACAATTATGTGTTAGTGTTATACACAGTTATTTATCATTTTCTATTAATTCAGTTGTAGCCACTACAATATCTATGACACTGGTAGTAATTATAAGAACAATAATGATGTTCTATAAGAGGAAATGATGATTAGGAACAAAAACTTACAGGTAAGTCAAAGTATATGTTATTTGCCATTTGAAAAGAAAGTTACTAACTTGGAATTTTTTGATAAATAATAATTGTGCAAAATATATTGGATTTCAAATTTGTCAAAAATTGAAATTTAAGAAGCATTGTAATAATATAACATTAATATTTTGATTTTTCAGGAGATATCATGCGGTGGATGGATAATATGTAAAAAATATTAAGCAGTATATGAATTTTCATATTGCGTAGAGATAACAAAATGAATTTTAAAAAATGTCGACATGGTAATAAGAAATAGCATCATGACAAAGAATATATAAACACAGTTTCATTTTTTATAAATAAAAATTTGTTGTTCCAGATTTTGAAATATAGTGAAACGTTTAATTAGTATCTTAATATCTTTAAATAATTATTATTTTAGAATCAATTGTAATTGTATCATACGTACTTTTGAATTCGTGCAAGAACATATGTTATTTTGAAGTAGTTATTATTAGGAAATTGTTAGACGCGAACAGTATGCGAAAAGTTAGTATGTAGTGTAATAATTATCAATCAAAGCACAAGAATTAAATTCTTTAGGAAAAAATTTCCGGAATTTCTTATTTACATGATTATAAAGAAATCCATAACAAAAAGGAGCTGCTTTCTAATACTTCTCTTCCTTGTAATGCCTACGTTAACAATAACGAGGTTCGACTTTTTGTTTTTAGAGGGATACTGGAAAATTTGAAAGTACAGTACCATTGGGAAGAAAATCACGATATTGAAAACGATATTTGCAAGTAAATTTCCAAAAAATCTGTTTTCAAATTTTCGCTTTCTATTTCACATTAAAAGAAAGGGAGGGCTGCCTTCTTTTTCTGCAAGACAAAACAAACATTCTGAATCTCGTATCAATGAATGATGTCAATAAGTTATTTTTCTTTTCAGATTGAACAATATTCCAGATTTATTCATAATTTCATACTACGCGAAGAATAGACTTTCATAGGTATATAAAGGAAATATTAAGTATAGGAAAACTCTTTTTCGTTGTAGGTGACATATGCTTCACGGTTGAACACATGTATTTTTGAACACATATAAATGAAAAAGTACTCTTATGGAGAAAAAGAATTGATACCTTCGATTGACATTAGATAATGTATATAAACTTATGAACAATCACTATCACTATCAGTTTGTATTTTAGGTGCACACGCAGATTTGTTGGAGTTCTTATAAAATGTACTTCCTGTACGAACGTTTTATTCTTCCAAATTTTACGATACTATGTCTCATATGATAACTATATGGATTAAACGTAATATAAATGATCCGAAAATAGACTCGAACGACATTAATTGTCTTTCTATTTATACCAATATCGAAAATACAAGTAAAGCTGGAGCAATAGTATGCAAGAATGGACTATTTATTATTTTAAACCAAATCATAGCATATTCAGAATGCACAGTATTATCATGAAACGACGAGTTTTATGTTAATTCCGACCGATTACAATACCTTTCTTTCGTTTACAAGGAACGACGAGACTGGCAGTTGCGTGATTTCCAATGCAAAAGCCGCGATATCTGCACGATAACCTAACCTCAACCGATTTTGTTGTACTATTCTTACGTGGACTTCGTTTGTACCACTTTCGTAACAAAAATAGAATACGTAGAACACAGCATTCCGTTATGCGATATTGTCGATTCCTAACATCCGAAAAATCAGAGATAATTTTTTCCCTACAGTTGTACATTTGTGTGAAAAATTACGAACGTAAAGTTGTTTGGTGCATGCACAGTCCTCCCCTCCGCTGCATTTGCGTGGACATGCTAGAAAGATTCACTTTTCCACGGTGAAACTGTATGTATTATAATTTCATTTTTACAAAGGTCGAACATCCTACTATGCATAAATTTAATATTAATATAAGCAGGTTTCGTGTTAAGTATTACATCTGACGTATAAGCACACGTGTGTACGAGCCTTGGTTTTAAATGTCTTATAGTAGACACCGAAAAGATTATTCAGTTGGATATCTGACTCAACATCAATATTTTACTAGGAGATAACATGTTAAGAACACGTTGGTGGATGGCATGGGAGATGATGAATGAAGACATACTTCTGTGAGATACATAAAATAGTAGTCAGAACGTATTTTGGCGCTTGGGGACAGCAACAGCTTTTTTTTTGTTTTTATTTATTTGTTGAAATTACAATCAATTCTCGCGTTGAGAATTTTCAGTAATTTTTCCGGCGTGGCGCAGTGACATGGCTGTTTATTTACAATAAGTTAATACTTATTATAGATAGGTATAATTTATAAGTATTATAAGTAAGTGCATATGCTTAATTTGGATAATTAAATGAATCTAACGTTTAGGTCTAGCGAGTAGTGCCTCTTCAGCCTGCGAATCTGGTCCGTCGTATCGAGTAGTCCAGTGATTAGGGGGTTTCGGTGTTTCTTGACTCTTTTGCTATATCTGTCGCTATATTTTGCTATTTCCTCTTTGACTGTAGGTATCTTGAGGTCGCGATGGATGGTTTCGTTGGTAACATACCAAGGTGCGTCTATTAAGGCTCTTAGCGCTTTCGATTGGAATCGTTGTAGTATTTCGATGTTGGAGTTACTTGGACAGCAACAGCTGGTGATACTGTCATACACCTCCATTTATAAACTTTCGAAAATCGATGTGACCTTCAAACTTTAGTGTATTCTGTTTCACAGCACAAAATGTTTCCGAAACGTAAGTTTATTGTTACAATAAACTTGACTAGTGGCTCTGAAATACTATCCTTGAAAAAACAATGGGGAAATTGGAGCAAAAAAAAAGAAGGAAATAAACAAAGACCTTGTTGGTTCGTAAAAATAAAATATGCTACAGGAAAAATTTTTTCCAACGGATTGAGATGCGACAAGCTTTAAAAGCTATGACGCGAATCGAGCGTTTGTCTACAAGAGCGCATTTTCGGTGGATATATATGTCGGAATGACATTGGGGATAGGGTTGTCGGTGTTTGAGGAGTCTTCATTGAAGGTAGCCATCGTTGCGGTGTAACGAAGATACGATTTATTGACACAGGTATGAATAACACAGGTTTTGACAATCTACCACGGCGGTGAGACGTCCGCGACACTAGTGACAGTGGTCTCCGGTTCAATAACGAATCCGCGGCCAACGGGATGACAGATGGGCGTTCTCGCTGAATCTAAGTCTGACTCGTAAAAATAATTGCTGAGCGTAAAGACGTTACTCTTTGGTCGACGGGAGCGCGTAAAAGAATGCCCGTCCCGTCCCGACGATGTCACAGAGGAAAACTATAATGGGGTGTGTCTAAGGACACGAGATCATCGGATTCGTCGAGGAAAGCCTTCGTTTAGGAAGTAAGGGAAATTGACGTTGCTGCTAATTGGTCAATCTCCATATCGGTGGTTAGAAAAAGATGTTAGCCGCCCTCGAGGGAAAGTTGCTAGTGGGAGACGCCGCTCGTTGAAAAATATGTCTCCCCTATCTTCCCGTAGTTGGGACAAAGACTGTTTGTCTGTTTGAAGGACTTTAGTTAACTAAACCTTAAGATTTATAACGGGCCCTCCAGCTAGCCGAACATGTACTGCGGAGACGCATCGACATCTGGCAATCATCTTACTCGAAGAATAGGGTCTGCGTGTGGCGAGCCACGGGACAGAAACCGTTGGAATGTTTACTGTCGCGTGTCGCCACGAATATTTCTTTTAAGGAGAGTTATAGAATTACTCCATACCTTTGTTAGGCAAAGCGTTTATCCCTTGACCGCGGCTACGTTGGGCGACAGACTGTCACCTCGAGCCAAAGCTCACCGTCACTAATCTAGAACAATTACAATCGGATTGAATAACTACAATTGTTCAATTACAGCTATAGTAGACTCTAGGTTAGAATGTTGCGGGATTATCTAAAATTCCAAAGGCTCCGGTGTTCTTTCATCTCCGACATATAATTATATAATGACTCATTGAAAACCAGCTTTCATTTTTTGTTGATAGTATGGTAAGAAAATGTGAAGTTCGAACGCTTGTAACGATTGCCTGAGTTGCGTCATCCTTGGTTTTAGGAAAAGATAGGGAAGTCACTGAAGGGTGTCGCGGCTTCGATGTCTTTCGTAGCTGCGACGCGGAGGCCTCTCGGTTGTTCTTTGAACAATCGTCAACGTGGACGAACGTCAAAGCGAAACCACGCGAATTCGGCATTTCCGATAATACGGAACTCTGTAAACGCGACTGCGTTGAATTCGTTCGATTAATTCCTAGCAGTATCTATAAACAGTGAACTTAAGGCCCCATACACAACTGCATACGCTAGGTTGTAAGAAATAATAGCTATATAAGTATGTAGCGGCGCATGAGTTAGAGAACGATGCAAATCGAGAGCGACTCATATTATTGTTTTGCCTCGTGACACTTACACAGTCTTGACGTACATGTAACGTCAACAAATATCTCCAACAGACTCAGGAAACCTGAACAGCCTTGCACACGACACCGACTCCCAAAACAAAGGAATATGAATTCGGCACATAGGCATAAGATAAACGAACATCTAGAAGGGCTGTGTCTTGATCGAGTCTTTCAGTCTTTCGGTAACGGTCAAATCGCACACTTGTAATCCTATTATAAAATAAAGGTACCTCGAACTCTGGTTCAAGAACCCAACATTTTTTTATTATTATTTTCCCATTATTTTTACGTGACATTTTGGCGATCCTGCCAGGATCCATTCGCTTCAGTGTAAACGAAGTTACGATTTCGGTCTACGGACATTATTGAAGATCGAAGGATTCGAACTACTTGTGTTATGAACTTTGCTGTCAATAATTTACCACGGTGGACCAAATTAACGGGGCCACTGTCAGCATAGAACAAATCAACAGAACGAGTTTGACACTCAAACGCATTTGAACGCGCCACAGAGGAAAACACCGCAAGGGAACCTCATTCTACGAACTTACGTATCAAGGTGAGAAAAGTCGGAATTCTTTTAAACAATATAGAACGCGAAAAGTTAGTTTCTCTAGTAACTCTAGCGAAGAGACAATATGAACAAGAAAGACACAAAAGCCGAGACAAGTTTACCCTCTACAAGTGGAGTTCAAAATAAAACGGGAACACTCGATTCCTCTACCAGAGCAATTTTAGACTTAATACAGAGACAGAACGAAGAATTTCGACAACAATTTAACGAAATAAAGAATGCTTTAAAATTAGCGAACGAAGAAAATAGAAAACGCGCTAACGAAATGGAAATATTAAGTAGAAACCTCTCTCGTGTTAAACTACCACAAATAAACGTAAAATCAACTGAATTCGGTTCTATGATGACTGACGATGACGATAATATATCAGTATTAAAACACGATACTAATCCACCTCCACCTATGCCACAAAAGCCACCAACATATGTCCAACCATCCAATTCAACAGCTGGAAACTCTGGAAATCTAAAAGCTGTTTAGTATCTCCGATACTAAACGGAGAAAACGATATAAGTGTAGAAGATTTTATTCGTGAAATAAAAGAAATGAGAATGATGTGTAGCGAACAAACGTTATTATTAAAAATGATCAAAATAGAGAAAATTGTAGGAAAAGCCGCAATGACAATCCGCAATATCCATATTAACGAATTCGAAACTCTGTACGAAGGATTAAGACGTAACGTAGCTACTCAAGCATCAGTAAGAGAACACCAAGATCAGTTAAGAGTGATAAAGCAAGGAATAACCGAAAGCGTGCAAAATTATAACATTAGATTTCGACGTGTTTTCAACAAACTTCAATACAGCATTACCAATGAATATAAAGACGAACTAACTCGATGAGCGATGAACGATCGACTATACATGGTTTCTGTGATTGACTATGTAAGAGGCCTTCGTTCAGAAATAGGACACGTGCTATTGGCTAATCCCCCCCCCCCCAAACATCATCGATGCAGAAAAAAAGGCAATGGACGTGGAAAAATACTTTCGCGAAGACAACGCTCGCAGACGGATGACACGACAAACAACCACTCCACCATCTTATCGTAACCAGACGTCTCGTCCAGTAGGTAACCGCTTCACGATTACAAGTAACATGAATAACAAAACTCCACCCACACAAAACATTCTACCAAGAATGAATAATTTTACAAAGCTTGAAAATCGACCATTAAACGAAAGGCCACAAACGAAATGTTTCAAATGCGATCGATTGGGACACCTTGCCAATCAATGCCAAAATTTTCGAATACCGCCTCAAACAAAAGCCCCTCCAGGAATAAACCACATTCAAGAACAATCAGAATTAACAATGCTACCTCAGGAAGATTATCCACAATACGACTACAATTACCAGGACGACGAGGATTGCGATTTTTCGTTGACTCGGGAGCAGGAATCAACTTGCTTAAACGAGGATGCTACCCAGGAAGGACAATAATACCAGACACATAGAAATTCTCCATGGAACATTCCAAATACGAATCCAATTCCAAAATTAAACTAAATTTATTCAACAAAGAGATAGAATTTTCCTTAGTAGATGATAATTTCCCTATCATAGAAGACGGCATATTAGGCTTACCCGGTTTAAATCAATATCGATTCGAACTCTCCAATAAAACATTAAAATTAGATAATAATACTCTTCTGCTGCAGCAAGAACCACCCCTCGCATCGGGAGAAATCGTTCAAAAAATTGTATACTTCGACGGAAAGCCAACGCCAGTATGCTTTATCAATGGTGGTAAGTTTTCAGTCCAAATTTCTAACATTATTGAAAATATAAACACTGTAGATCAAATCTAAAAATTCAAATCTTTGATTCGACTATCGCACATAGAAAAACCTCTTAGAGAACCTATGTAGTATTTTCGTCTGTACCTACTTAAATTATATTTATCTTATTTTCCTTTAAGCATTCGTGAACGTAGTGGTAATGAACTTCAATGTGTTTAGAATTTTTTGTGAAATTTCCGTACTTTGCTATACTTATCACTCCAGAGTTATCGTCATAAATTTTTACAGGGTTATTGTCTAGATTTACATTGAAGACCTTCATAATTTCTCTAATAGACATTAATTCACTCACCGCTTCCGATAGAGCTACATACTCTGCATACGTCCAGGCTTTTGTCACACACCTTTGTTTTTTAGATTTCCAACCGATTACATTTCCATACAATTTAATTACATATCCAGAAGTAGATTTTCTATCTAAATGATCTCCTGCCCAATCAGCGTCCACATAACAATCTATCGTTTCACACTTTTCATTCCTTTTCTAATGTAACCTTAAATCTTTAATATTAAATATTTCAATATTTCGGTACAAATATTTCAATATTCGCAAAGCATATTTAAAATGTGTCTCGCTACAACAATCTTGAAATCTACTTAAGATAATTCACACTATAACTTATATTGGGTCTGGTATTTGTACTAATATACAGCAATGCGCCAATTAAATTCTTGTATCCAATGTCATTTCTATTTATCTCAGCGTTTTCAATTTTTAAATTTGTTTCCGTTGGTGTACAGTACAATTTGCTGTTTTGTAATTTATATTTGTTCGCTAATGATTCAATGTATTTCGTTTGGCTTAGTTTCATTTCATTTTTTATATAATCATACTCTATATTTATTCCAAAATATTCTTTTACTTCACTTAAATCTTTCATTTTAAATTTATCAGGTAATAGCTTCTTTACATTTTGTATCCTTTTTTTGTTTTTACTACAGATTAACAAATCGTCTACATATATTAGCAAATAAACAACATTTTCCCCCTCTCCATGAGTATATAGGCACAACTCTATGTTATTCTTCTTAAAATCCAATGTCGTCACATACCTATCAAAACACTCATACCAATCCCTCGGACTTTCTTTTAACCCATAAAGCGCTTTCGATAATTTACAAACTCTATTCGTTCCGTCCGCATATCCCTTTGGTTGATTTACATATACCTCCGAGGTTACTTCACCATTTAAAAAGGCAGTTTCTACATCCATTTGCTCAATTATTACTCCATTTTGACAACAATATGATAGCAATATCTTAAAGGTCTGATTACTCGCCACTGGAGAATATATGTCATCGGCTACGTTTCTTTGTTGAAATCCCCTTACCACTAATCTAGCCTTATACCTGTCCTCTGATTTTTTCGTGTAAACCCATTTTACATCTAATACTTCTTTGCCTTTTACCCTTTCTACCAATTTCCAAGTTTTATTCTTATAGAGACATTCTATTTCCTTATCCATAGCCTGTTTCCAAACTTCACTATTTTCACAACAAATCGCCTCCTCAAATGTGCAAAAGATATCTACTCTACAATAATTTGCGTGAATCTCACTACTGTTTTCCTTTTCTGGATACCTTACTGGAGTTTTCTTATTACGTGTAGATCTCCTAGGAATCTTTACGCTTTCAGAACTATTATCATTTTCATCTTCTCTACTTTCTAACTCTTCCTTATTCATGCTGTCCAATAAATAATTATCTTTACTATCATCGCTAACTGCATCGAATGAATTCTCCTCAAAACCGATACATTTTTTGTCTGTTTCTACGACCTCTACATGTCGCTACTGTTATTTTTACACCTAATAGGACTCTCTAACCTACTTCACTATATCCTAACAGAATTCCCATATCTGCCTTCTTATCCCATTTGGAAACTCTTTTTTGTTCTGGCCTTCTTACAAAAACTTTACTTCCATATAGATGTAGATTTTTAACACTTGGTTTTCTCCCGAAGAATATTTCAAAAGGTGTCTTTCTTTCTATAGTATTCGCTAATATTCGATTTTTCAAGTATGCCGCTGTACAAACTATTTCCGGCCAGTACCTTTTATGTACTTTCGCTTCCGCTAACAAGCAACGCGCCATGTCCATCACTGTTCTATTATACCTTTCCGCTGTCCCGTTTAATTCATGTACGTATGTTGGGCAATTATTTATTCTTATACCTTTATCCCTAGCAAATTTATAAATTCGATTATTTAAATATTCTTTACCATTATCGCATCTTAATATTTTTAACCTCTTGCCCGTTAAATTTTCGGCTTCATTTACGAACTGTACGAAAGAATCAAAGACCTCATCTTTTGATTTTATACAATAGATCCTAGCTATTTTACTATAATCATCGATAAATGAAATGAAATATTTTTCTCCATTGAATCCGGTAGTCTTAAAGGGACCACATACGTCCGTATGAATAATTTCCATTATTTCCCTAGCCTTAGTTCGATTATTTTTGAAAGGTAAGTTATGCATTTTGCTTTCTATACACACCCTACATTTCAAAAGTTCCTTTTCAAATTCATTCGGTATGCCAGTCACTAGCTGCTCTTTACCCAAAATCTCTAAATATTTAAAATTTACGTGTCCTAGCATCCTATGCCATCTTTCCTTTTTACTCATACCACTACGTTCGGCGCTGTTTACTAAGTGCTTCTTCCCTTTCAATATACTTTTTATTCTATATGTCCCATTCTCTTTGAACTGAGCTGTAAGTATATTATCCTCATCTATTACTTTCGCAATATTTCCTTTGGAAATAACCGTATTCTTATCGTCTGCTGGTTTACCTAAACTAATCAAATTTGCGGACATTTCTTTCGCGTAAAATACTTTCCTCATATTTATTTTATTTTGTTTTCCGAATGCTTCAAAATAACTTATAACATTCCCAACTTTTGTCGCTTTTATCGGTCTATTATCGCCTAAATATATATTTACCGGTTCTTTTAGGTCGATAGATTTATCGAAATAATTTATATTATTAATTATGTGATCGGTACAACCGCTATCTAATAGCCACACTATTTCGTTCTTACTTATTTCATTCGTCTCACTGCTGTTTGCTGCGTGCGCCGTTGCTGTCCATATGCCTGCTCTTGAGTTTCCATGCTCGCCCGTGCCGGTTCTTGATTGATGATGAAAGTTTCCACGTCCTCTGCTCGTATTGCCTTTGTTCTCTCTTCCTCTGTTTCGACCAGGTGTTGGCCCATGCCAATAGCCGTTACTGCTTCCCGCTTGGACGCCATTTTGACACTCTCTCGCAAAGTGTCCTAATCTTCCACATCTGAAGCATCCTTCCTTTTTTGCAGAAAAGGCGTTGGTTTGCCTTTCTCCTCGATTGGATTTATTTTTCTTCTCTGCTATCTCTATTTTATTTTTTACATACGCTACCGTTTGATCCTCTTCTTTCAATGCGTCTATTATGTCCGCTATGTAGCTGTATTCTTCGGGTAACGTATTCAGCATGTAATTCAGCTTTTCCCTCTCACTTACTTGTGCGTCCGCACTTTTTAATTCATTTATTAATTTTTCGAAATCGTTAAAGAATGATGCTGAATCACTGTAGTTCTCCAGTCTTATGTTTTCCAATCTCCTTCTGCATACGATCTGCAGTGCCGTCGACTCTTTCAAGTACATTTCATCGAACCTTTTTATTATATCATACGCCGTTTTTCCTTCCCTAACATACTCCAATTGTCTGTTCGATATTGCACTATAAATTATATTTATCGCCTTCAAATCCTTTTTGTCCCAGTCTTCATCGTCTCTTTCGTTCTTCATTCTAGTTGTAACAACCTCGCATTCCTTATATTTGAGAAACATCGTGATTCTTTGCTTCCACATTCCATAATCCTCACCATCGAATATAGGTATCATGATTTCCGATCTCTCCATTTTAATTGATTCTTCTTTTTTTTTCTTTTCTTACTCAAGCGTTCCTACGTGCTCGAAGTATATTTTTTTTCTCTGAAAGTTTTTTTTTCTTTACTGAAAACTCACTCGCAAGATCGTAACCACGCACTAAATATCTTGCAAAACTAGTAACCACGCTCTGCTACCATGTTAAGGAAATTCGAGGATTTGGGAATACAAATAATTGACTATATTTCCCACACAACAGTTATACATCTATATTACTCTCTGAAGAACGTCTTGCACGCACGCTGGTCGCCAACCGACTATCCTAGATTCTTCTAACATCTGGCAACAGTCTTTTGTCTCCACTAAGACCTTGACGCCCTCTAACCCTTACACACACACTCTCATGTACAGTGTAAATGTATCACTTCCCTAACAAATAAGTATGTTATTTCGTTACCACTTATCTCGTTCATCTCGCTGCTGTGTGCTGCGTGCGCTGTTGCCATCCATATGCCTGCTCCTGAGTTGCCATATTCGCTCGTGCCGGCTGCTGATTGACGATGGAAGTTTCCACGCCCCCTGTTCGTATTGCCTTTGTTTCCTCTTCCTCTGCTGCGACCACGTGTTGACCCACGCCGATAACTGTTACTGCTTCCCGCTTGGACGCCATTTTGACACTCTCATGCAAAATATCCCACTCTTCCACATTTGAAGCATCCTTCCTTTTTTGCAGCAAAGGCATTAGTTTTCATTTCTCCTCGATTAGACTTATCTTTCTTTTCCGCTATTTCTATTTTATTCTTCACGCACGCTACCGTTTGTTTCTCTTCTTTCACTGCATCTATTATATCCGCTATGTAGCTATACTCTTCGGGTAACGTATTGTTTTCGCACGTTCGCTGGGAGACGCGATCTCGAAGAAGCGCGCCAACGGGAGTCGTAAATTCCCGTTACGATTTGCTAATCGACGCCGCGAATCGCTCGATCCCTTATTTCGTTTAGGATAATAAGGGTAGTTAAATGAAGGATAACGCTGTTGCTAACAGGTTATTATATATTTTCACAAACCAACAACTTCGGTGTAACACAAAATGAATATTTGTTATGAGATGACTACGAATGAGTGCGACCTGAGTCTCTAGACGGATTATCGCGTATACTGATGGATTTGTCGACTCATTGTATTCGAATTGCTGACCGCTTGACGAGATGCTTGATTGAGACTGACTGATCTTCGGGTGTAAACCCGGTCGAAGGATGTTGACTGTTCGAAGGATGTAAAGTCAGTGATGTTCGGAGACGATGCTGTGGCGGAGGAAAGCTAAGGATGGGTGTGTCTAGCGCACGGGACCATCGGATTTGTTGGTGACGATTTTGACTAAGGGAGTGAGGGAAATAGTCTTCGTTGTTAATTGGTTAAACGAAGGGTCTTAACCGCCCTCGAGAGAAAGTGGTTCGTGGGAGGAAAGTTGCATCATACGTGAGAAAAACCAACTTTCCCTTGTCAAGCCGTAGTAGACAAAGGTCTTTAGAAATGCTTTGGAAACAGACGTTTGTTCAGTTTGAAGGACCTCGACTAGGAAATTCCTAAGATTTATGGAAGATACTTGAGACTATTGAGGGTACGCAGTGAGTATCCGAAGACATCTGGTTGCCATCTTGCCCGCGGTGTGTGGCCTGGGCTAGGTAGAGTTACGCGACGTAACACGTATTTATCATGTAATTCAGCTTTTCCCTTTCACTCACTTTTGCGCCTGCACCTTTTAATTCATTTATTAATTTTTCAAGATCGCTAAAAAACGATGCTGAATCACTGTATTTATCAAGACTTATCTTCTCCAATCTCCTTCTGCACACGATCTAGTGCCGTCGATTCTTTCAAGTACACTTCGTCGAACTTTTTCATTATTTCATACGCTGTTTTTTCTTCCCTAATATATTCTAATTGTCTATTTGAGAAGGCACTGTAAATTATATTTATCGCCTTCAGATCCTTTTTATCCCAGTCTGGATTGTCTGTTTCAGTCTTCACTCTAGTTATAACAATATCACATTCTTTATATCTCAGAAACATTGTTATTCTTTTCTTCCACATACCGTAACCCTCACCATCGAATATCGATAGCATAATTTCCGATCTCTCCATTTTAATTGATTTCCTATTCTTTACTCAAGCGTTCCTACGTGCTTGAAGTATTTTTTCTTTTATTTTATATTCTTTGAACGTTTCTTCCCTTACTAAACTCGCAAGACTAAAAACCACGCACTAAATAGCTTGCAAAACTAGTAACCACGCTCTGCTACCATGTTAAGGTATAGAGAGGATTCGAAAATACAAATAGTTTACTTTATTTCGCACACAACAGCTATACATATATATATTACACTCTGAAGACTTCGATAACCTTCTTGCACGCACGCTTGTTGTCAACCACCTCCTCTAGATTCTCCTAACAGCCTCCAATCGTCTTTTGTCTCTACTGAGACCTGGACGCCCTCTGACGCTTACACACACATTCACGTGTACAGTGTAAATGTATCATCTACGTAACAAGATCATCAACGTAAAATCCTACCGTCCTCCCGAACATCATAAAACCGAAATAAATAAACAGATGACTGAAATGTTAAACAAAGAGATTATAGAACCCTCCGACTCTCCCTATAACTCTCCTGTCTGGGTCGTTCCAAAGAAAATCGACGCATCAGGGAAACAAAAGTGGCGAGTAGTGATTGACTTTAGGAAGTTAAACGAACTAACAGACCAAGACGCGTATCCACTACCTGACATTAACGATATACTATCACAGCTAGGAAATAAGAAATATTTCTCCTCTTTAGACTTATCCTCAGGGTTCCATCAAATACCCATGGACGAGAATTCAAAGAAATACACTACATTTAGCACACCATAAGAACACTTCCACTATAATAGAATGCCATTCGGGCTCAAGAACGCACCTGCTACCTTTCAAAGAATGATGGATACCACGTTAAGAGGTTTGATTAACAATCATTGTTTCGTTTATCTCGATGATATCATTATATTCGGGCAATCGATGGAAGAACATACTAAAAACTTAGTCATTATATTCCAAAGACTCGGGAAAGTAGGTCTAAGAATACAACCAGATAAATGTGAATTCTTAAAGCCCGAATTAGAATATCTAGGACATGTAGTGACAGCAGATGGAGTAAAACCTAACACTAAAAAGATAGAAGCAGTAAAGAATTTCAAACTACCAAAAAATCCTACAGATGTAAAATCATTCCTTGGGCTAGCTGGATACTATAGAAAATTTATTAGAAACTTCTCTAAAATTGCCAAACCTCAATCTATTTTTAAAGAAGGACATTTAGTATTAATTCATAACGATCATAAAGAACACAAGATAGATACTGAATGGCCAGGGCCATACACCATTGAAAAAGTGAAAAACCCCTTATTATGAAATAATAGTAAATCACTCGATTAGGAAAATACATGGTAACCGTATTAAACCTTACTTTCCAGGACGATCTTCACCTTCTTCATAGTTAGCTAAGCTAAACGTTATACCCCTTAATGGTAGTTCTATATATCAAGAAAAATTAGCTCATGCATACTTATATAGCGAATCCGTAAACGTAATTATAGGTTTAGACATTAAGGATATATATGCAAAACTCAGCGAAATTAAAAGATTTAGACTAATGTTAACAGAACATTTTAAAAGTGAATGCCCGTATTCCAATGAAATGATTACACGCGCTCGCAAAAGAAATTTAGACAATGTAATCATGCATATTAAATTTATGACACACACTTGTTACCGAAGAGGCTCATTGAATTTTGTTGGATCCATTTCTAGAAGTCTATTTGTAACTCTGGATAACGATAATTTAGAATTAATGAATAAAAATATAGATAAATTTTTTGATGAAAACAATAACTTAAAAACCAATATAACTTACAAAACAAATTTCAAAACTATAGCTTTACCCTTAACTGACAGTCTAGAAGAAATCCTAACAAAAATTGAAAACGCTCCAAAAATCATTAATAATGTATAATCGTATAGAATGCACCTCAATCAAATTTCCAACGAAGTAAACTCTCTTAATTATGAACATAGAATTAGAAGTCTTAAGAAATAGGAACTAAGTGTCTTATAAATTATTAGTTATATTGATCTAGCATTACTAGGAACATATGTATATTTAACAAAATAGGATTATTCGATATTATAAGCAAATGCCTACCTTCCAAATTATGTATTCGCGTATTATGTTGTAAAACCAAAGAAAAAAAAAGACACAGGTATAAGCAATATCTCGAGACCAATAGAGCGCACCTTTAAACACATATTCCACACCTGAAATACAACCATTACGAGAATTACCTGAAGACACCAATTCAGTCATCCTCGAAGCAAGGCATGTAAGATTCCAAAAGGGCATACAAAAGGAGGCACTACACCGAAAATAAGAGTCTGGAGGACCAGCCGCACTCTAACACTGGGGGAATGTAACGTCAACAAATATGTCCAACCGACTCAGGAAACCTGAACCGCCTTGCACACGACACCGACTCCCAAAATAAAGGATTATGAATTCGGCACGTAGGCATAAGATAAACGAACATCTAGAAGGGCTGGTTCTTGATCGAGGCTTCAGTCTTTCGGTAACAGTTTAATCGCACACTTGTAATCCTATTATAGAATAGAGGTATCTCGAACTCTGGTTCAAGAACCCAACATTTTTTTATTATTATTTTCCCATTACTTTTACGTGACAAGCAAAGCGTAACGATAAACAAACTCCGGGCAAAACAATGTTGCCGCTACGTGCAATCGTCAACCGAGGTTGAATTTAAAGTTTTCGATACTCCCCCGAGTATAAATAAAAGAACACGATCGTTAAGACAGTTAGTATCGAACATTCTTATAGCGAATTAATATCGAACGAACGTAAGCATTACCTTGTATACACATATCGAGCAACACTAAGCGAACGACGACTAATTCTGTACTGCAAATAATTTTAAATACATTTGACTACACTAAGTATCAACTCGTCTGGTCATTAATCAACAACGCGTTTAATCGTCCTCCACATACATGTTGTATAAGCTACTATGTGTATATTTATTTATGTTTCCCATAGTACAGACGTATTCCTTATTTTATTGTAGCTGTGTAATTTCAGTAGTCTTGCATAAAGGACATCTGTTTTGTTGCAATTGTATCAGCTATTAATTGTAATACTTGAAGCGTTTGTATCTAATCGTCATGCATCTGTGGTGGCACTCGACCATGGAACTTTCCAACGGCTTCGCGACACAAAGCGCTATACCTTCAAAGCGTAAGGCCGACACGCCTAATGTACCATTGATATCCCTACAGTTCTTTCGCCGAATATTCGGAAGAATGCATACGCGGCAACCGTTGCGGACATCTAATAAACGCGTGCGTAGTGGAGATATCGAGGGGCAACAAAGAAAAGAATCCATTTGGTTTCGAATCAAAGATTCATTCTGCCCCGAGCTGCGGAGTGCGAAAGGTTAAGCGTCATAGCGAAGCAAACACAATTAGAGATACGTGATTATTGACTCTTGATAGTTAATCGTTAATCGTTAATCGTTGTTCATCGTTAATCGTTAATTGTTTTTGATCGTTCATCGTTAATCGTTAATTGTTGTTGACAGTTAATCGTTAGTCGTTAATTGTTGATCATAAATTGTTGACTGTTGATTGTTAATAATTTAATTAACTTTTTTGTTGAACATCAAGAGTATTTCTTGTGGGCACCTTCACCCACTATCCACCTCACATCGTTATTCTACATACGGAAGGCAAGATTGATATCAAGTTCGAAGGACAGACCGCAGAAGTCTGGTCTCTGCTATTACCACGAGACCTTTCGAGACCGCGCAAGGAAGTGCCGGGCCCCTTGCAACTGGACCCAGTGAAACGAGACCAGCCGTCCGTAAACGCGGCATGTGGCGATGGCTTTAGTATCCCATCGCATTTTCGTGACGGACAGGGCACCAAGGATCTCTTTTCTTGTGAACACCGGTGTCAATATAAACGTATACTCGTGCAACAAACTACGCGGATCCGCGAACAAAGATACGTACGAGCTGTTCGCGGCGAATCGAGTGGTCGAAGCAAACCGAAAACGCCTTTCGCGAGTCAAAACGCATCGTCTCTGACGCCACAATGTTAGTGTCACGACCGGCATACTTCAAATCCGATGGACTGACGATGGAGATAAAGATGTGGCGGCACTCGGCGACAATCGGCGGCAATATCGCTGAAGTGTCTAATGAACCATCAACATCCCAACGGTCCTTCCGCCGAAGGTTCTAGAAGAAAGAGCACGTGGCAACGGTCGCGGACGCCTAGCAAATGCAAATGCATGGTGGGGATGTTGAGGGATGACAAAAGAAAGTAATCGGATTCGATCGAAAGTCAAATCATAAGAGCTTCAGTCTTGGAAAGTCACGCCTAGAGTTTGGAAGTGGATTGTAAAGTGAATTGTTGTTAGAAAAAAAATAAAGTTTCTTTTTTTTATTTACACCTCAAATTTCTTTTTTTATTTTGTTATTTTACGTGACATTAGCGCATTCGGTATCGGCAACAGCGCGTGAACGACAAATGGCAGCCGCTAGGATTCGTTACAAAATCTTTGTCTCCCGTGCGATTAATTCTGTATTTAGAATAATTTTAAATATATTTGACAATATCAAGTATCAACTCGTCACGTCATTATTTAAATCATCCACCACAAATCCAAAAACAGAATAAGGAA
Organism: Bombus huntii; assembly: GCF_024542735.1. Taxonomy (NCBI): domain Eukaryota; kingdom Metazoa; phylum Arthropoda; class Insecta; order Hymenoptera; family Apidae; genus Bombus; species Bombus huntii. Next base: position 77,591 of record NW_026099368.1, read on the forward strand.
AACAGAGAAACGAACAAATAGAAAATTAAGTTGCTAACATGTTTTTCTATAATAATATTTTAACATCAATATTGTAATACGCAATGTGTTACGCCGCCTAAAACATCTGCACGCCAGCCCGCGCGACCGGACAACAACCGACCTGCGTAACGTCACTTCGACCCTCAATAAACCTAAGGACCCACCATAACTTTCACTTCCCTGTATTGTTTCGCCATGTGTCTTCAATCCGTTTGTCTTGAAGAATTTCTAAAGCTTAAAAATATTCTCGAAACACAGTCGGTTTTTAGAGAGGTCCTTGGGTTTATTAGTCGCACTTAAAACACGGAGAAAGCGGGTATGCACCCATTAGGAAAATCCGAATAGCCCTGTAATAAAACAAGCTAGGTTTTTCTCACGCACACAGTCATCTATCCACCACGATGGTAGGAGACTCGATACTCATCCCTTCGAGCAGTAGTGCAGGTCATGACCAATCGACACCGCGCTTCGTGGCCCTCACTTTTTCTAACGAAAGTGGGAACAACGAATCCGCGTTCTTTAGGCACAGGGGCACACCCACACCGAACTTTTCTTCCGTATTAGAAAAAGAGCGACAGACAGTCTAAAAACTAACGCCTAACGCGGCAGTCTACACATAGCGCGAGAGTCGCATACTTCACGCAAATCTTTTGTCGGTTCTCGGTGTTGTCGAACACACATCTTCTCTCCTAAATATATTATAGTGCTAAGTCCATTAATACATTAATTTCCATTATAAGAGCCCTGCTCTAGCGTACATATCTATCGCATCTTCATGCGACAAGTTGTTAACTATTTATTTCTCTACGTCAGTGTAATCTAAGTGTTGGAAATATATAATTTATAATTCTGTGAATCACAGTGTTATACAAACTCAATCACCCCTATTATCTCAACGGAAATCAGGGGATCGATCAATTCGTGGTGTCGATTGTTATAATCGTAACGGGGATTTACGACCCCCGTTGACGTCTCTCCTCGCGATTACGTCTCCCCGCAATTGGTCGAAATTTACACAATGTGAAAATGAAAAAATTGGAAGCAACCGAACTACGGATGAAACTAAATCACTTCGCTGCTTGTAAAGATAACTTTTAGTGTTATAAACATAAGTCAAGTAGCAAAGAGCATAAATTGAATTTACCCAAACTCTTCTTGAAATCTGACAAAATGATTCTTTATTTTGTCAAAAAAATCTTTACGTATTTTCCATTCCCATTCGTCGCTTTTTTCAGTGGCGTGTTTATCGCTACGTCGAAACTCCGTCGGGTAGCAGTTAATTTCATTTAAAGTAGAAAACTATTCAGAAACGTGTATACGTTACACAGCAACAAACCAGTCGCCCTGTTATTACCTCGTTCTCAACAGTTCAAATTTCAGGGACAACCGACTACTTAGTATCGACCCAGTACGTCATATTTACTCGCCAAAAGAATTGTAAACGAAAATTGTAACCAGACGTGCCGTTAGTAACTACCATTTTTCGCGAAACTTCTTTTTCATTTGGCGGAAATTTAAACAAACCCCGAAACACCGTGGCGTTTTGCAACTGTCTTTAATCCTTTAAGATAAAAAAGATTGACGCAAAATTTTGACGGGATGAAATTTCACGATATATTCAGGTGAAACGATGCGAAATTAGAGCGAAGCTTATAATGGGAATATAGTTTGCTTGTCTGTTGTCATAAAATGAGATATGCAGAATATATTAAAAAATAGAGTATATGTAATACGAAACTTTATATTATTCATGTTATTATGGACAAAATATCACAATATGTTCATATATTTAAATCTCCTCCGAAAAAGATTATTGTATGTAGAACACAGTTTAACTGTATTTTGAATTCTTGTTTATCAGATCACAATTGATAAGTTGATATTAGGATGATTATCCTCATTTGAAACAATTTTGTGACTGTTACTTGTCAATATACTTTATATCTTATGTACATTTTAAATATAGTACGCAAACTCGAAGTTGCAAGGAACATTAATAAAAACTCAATATTTCAATAACGCCTTTCATGATTATAATTAAATATTTTTTCAAAATGTCGTATCAGTGTTACATCTAGCACCCCCTCCCCCACACACAAAAGTTTACCAATTTATAATATATGTACTAGTAGATTGACAAGTTACGATTTACAGGTTATATAGAATTCTATTTTATGATTTTATAATTTTTCGTTAAATACAATAATCAAATAACTTGCAAATAGTAAAATTTCATTTGTTTTATCGTCAAACTTGTGCAAGGGAACATATTAATGCTGGTAACTTTAGTGACTTGCAAAATTTCAATAGTGCAAGACAGGCCAGATATTCAATTGCAATTGGTTGCTATCCATATTTTCATCGGTCTTACAATAACCTTATGTTATCAATTATGAATTAAAAAGTTAATGAAATCACAACTCACCCAAGGCCAATGGGTATGACTTCTTTTCGAAGATCGATTGAAATCTCGAGTTTGTTGTTTGAGACATTCAGTTACCACAAGACAAAAACACCACTCCATTACAGCCGACGTAAACAAAACATGACAGATTCTTCCAATTCTCGGACAACAAACATAGGCATACATACTGTTTTAAAGTCACAGTCTGTCGTTGAACTTTCGCCAAGTAACTTGATACGCACATATACACGTCCCTCGAAATCAGTTTTCGACGAAAATACATACGTGACATGTTATGTTGCAACCGAACGTGAATTTCTCGCGGGAAATAGCCTGATATCGTTTATTTATGCGTCTCTCAAATACGAATTTTACTATACACTTCGTTTAAGACACGCCATTTTGCAAAACGATTATCGAAAGATTACTGCTTACATCGAGATCGAGAATAGATTCGCAGGAAGCTGGATGCCGCGATTTCTTCCCGCGCTTTACTTTCTTCCGAAGTTGTGATTGGTTGATTTCCTGCTGCCATATTCGGTTTCGCCGAGAATCGTGAACACGTACGCTGGAAGCAATGCGGGGTAATTATTTAATTTATTTCATAATATTATTTAACATATATCGTGAAAAGTTCTGAATATTCGGATTCTTCTGTTATCGTTTCATCGTATGTTAGCATTATCAGCTCTCGATATCGAATTGGCAAACAGAATTTTTCTCATACAAAGTAAGTCACATTAAGTATATGTATATGTATAGTCGAAGCAATGCAATTAAAAATTTTTCCATTTTAATTGCTATTATTTATCACAGACATTTTACCGAGCATTCATTTTATAAATCTTATACATACATATATATATATATATATATATATATATATATATATCGGGTTTACATTAGAATTAGGGTTAGGGGCGTGAAACGAATCTTCGTTTGGGTTACACGTTGTCGTTATGCAATGGAGAAGACATTGACTAGTGCAAATACGATTATTATAGAACCGGACAAGTAACCGCGGTAGTTAGGTGCTCGAGATACTAATGACAATGATCCTAGGTTCAATAACGAATCCGCGGTCAACGGGATGACAACAGAACGTACTCACAAAGTCTAAGTCTGAGAATAATCACTGATCGCGAAGGCGTTACTCTTGGATCGATGAGATCGCGAGCGAGAAAGCCTTTCCCGTCCCGATGATGCCACACAGGAAAACTATAACGGGGTGTGTCTAAGGATACGAGATCATCGGATTCGTCGAGAAAAGCCTTCGTTCAGAAAGTGTTGCTGCTAATTGGTTAATCTCCATATCGGTGGTTAGAAAAGGATGCTAGCCGCCCTCGAGGGAAAGTTGCTAGTGGGAGACGCCGCTCGTTGAAAAATATGTCTTCCCTATCTTCCCGTAGTTGGGACAAAGACTGTTTGTCTGTTTGAAGGACTTTAGTTAACTAAACCTTAAGATTTATAACGGGCCCTCGGGCTAGCCGAACATGTACTGCGGAGACGCATCGACATCTGGCAATCATCTTACTCGAAGAATAGGGTCTGCACGTGGCGAGCCACGGGACAGAAACCGTTGGAATGTTTACTGTCGCGTGTCGCCACAAATATTTCTTTTAAGGAGAGCTATAGAATTACTTCATACCTTTGTTAGGCAAAGCGTTCATCCCGTGACCGCGGCTACGTTCGGCGACTGACTGTCGCCTCGAACCCAAGCTCATTATCACAATTCTCGAATAATTACAATCGGGTTGAATAACTACAATTGTTCAATTACAGCTATAGTAGACTCTAGGTTACAATGTTGCGGGATTATCCAAAATTCCAAAGGCTCCGGTGTTCTTTCATCTCCGACACGGCCATCCTGACTATCACACGTCCTCGTGTGTAACTAAAATATCGTATTTCTTACATTAGATTCGATACAACTGACATTATTTGCGATTTAACTAAATGTCCAAGTAAGTCAAGGGTCCAGTGCAATAACAAAGTTTCGTTCGGAGGTTTGACAACAGAAAAATAAAAGAGAATAGGAATTTGTAATGTTATAATTTGTATTCAAAGTGTTAGGTGCGTTCTGTGAGTCGCCAGCCAGACCGTAATGACACAACAGATCATTTTCGATTTCGTACACCGGTGAACCTCAGTTTGTTGGATCATATTGCCACGTTGGGTGCATTACACCCAGAAAGCACGTAAGCCCACTCAACGGGTTACAACAAAAACACATCAACCCTCTCAACGGGTTACAACAAAAACACATCAACCCACTCAACGGGTTACAACAAAAACACATCAACCCACTCAACGGGTTACAACAAAAACACATCAACCCACTCAACGGGTTACAACAAAAACACATCAACCCACTCAACGGGTTACAACAAAAACACATCAACCCACTCAACGGGTTACAACAAAAACACATCAACCCACTCAACGGGTTACAACAAAAGCACATAAAACCACTCGGTGTATTACTATGACCACAACGCAGTGTTAATGATCCTCTGAGGTCAGTGTACTTGCATCGTTATTATCACCGCCGTTGTCATCACCGCAGACGTCTAACTCAGCAGGGACGCAACCTTCTGGCATTTTTCTCAGTCTGTCGTGTCTGTCCTTATATGATCGTTTGCCGTCTAAGGTTTTTAGGGTATATCTATCTCCTTCCAAAATCTCGGCTATTACGAATGGACCCCTGAATTTCGGATCTAACTTCGTCTGGTTTCTTTCCTCGTTTTTACGTAACACGAAATCGCCAAGGTTGAACCTAACTATTTTAGCTTTGTTTTTGTCGAACCTATCCTTATCGTATTTGGCGCAGTGATACATCGAGCATTTTCGACGATCGCATTTGCGTCTAAGTTAGTTTCGCTTAGTAAGGAGTTATCCCGGTGATCGTGGATTCGTTTGAACTCAAACATTGCTAATAGTATTATTTAATTTAATTATTCGTAGATCGTATTATTCATTAGGCTTAGTGTTTGTTAGACTTATTATTAGTTGTACTTATTATTTGTTAAGCTTAGTGATAGACCTGTATATATGTCTAAATAAAATCTCGGCTTTGTGAAACGATGGCTAGTCCACACGAAGAGTCGTCGCGCGCCCAAAATTCGAATCGTGACCCGACATATATATATATATATATATATATATATATATATATATATATATACAAGATATATATACAAGAAAGAAGATACAAGAAAGAAGATACAAGAAAGAAGGAATATTATATTAGCGGCATTTTTGTAGCCATTATATAGGGTTTCGATCGCATAATTAATCAGTATCAACTTACCAGTCTTTAACGGAAGGACAAAAAGAAGAGCAGACGACACACAGACCGCAATCATGATCATTTTCAAGTAGAATCTCAAACTGCCGTACATCTTAGAAAACTTCGTTAGTCGTAAGGGATCAAAGGATGATGTCCGCGCTAGGGAAAATAGATGAGAAGCGGCTATTTCAACAACCACCGTGTAGGTACTGCACTAGCCAGAAGTATCTGCGACAGAAATCAGAATACACTCGTTTTCGCATGGTTGGATCAATTTCGCGTGGGACTAACCTGATTGAACCTAACGCGGGATAATTGCTCAACTCACGACTTTAACCAGCCCGCTTGATTCTCTGTAAATGCTTGAAATTGACGCTTGGATTCTTTCCAGATTAACTAGCTTTGCCCCTCCCTCCCTTTATCTATTTTCTTAGATCGACTTAGACTGCCACAATATATTATCTTTCTTCTTTTCTTTCCTTTTCTTTCCTTTTGATCTTTTAAAGCCCTAAATCGCTGGCTATTTTGTATACTATATATTTTGTACACTCAATTACTCTGTAAGTCATAAGTACATATGTTTTACAACGTTATTTGTCATATTTCAGTTAAACCCCAGAAAAGCCAGAAATATATTTTCAGCATGTTTTAACGCGCCCCTGGCAAAGATCTCAAAAACGAGTTGCGGCACAATTTAAAGCGACAAATAGCATCGCGTGTCTCGTTGTGGTAACACACGGTTCGCCAGTTTTTTTTTTTTTTTTTTTTTTTTTTTTTTTTTTTTTTTTTTTTTTTTTTTTTTGATATCGGTGACTGCCATATTCTCTTGAGTTTCCAAATCGTAAAGAATCTTTCCCCAGGGATTGGTCAACTGTGTATGTCCCCATGCGACGTAACTTGCTTAAGGAACACGAGCCGGTGATATGCAGGCAACGTATAATTGATTATCATTCGCTCTGAAACGCTGAAGTAATGACCAGTGCAGTGGTCCAGTGGTCATATTGAATGCCGCTGGATATATCAGCATTTGGCAACCTAACCCAGAGAAGCAGGAAATATGAAGCTACCGAATACCAATTAACTTCGTAGTTGCACGGTTCACATTCCATCATTTCTGAATATGCGAGGACAGTCCTCTTATTGTGCTTTTAATTCTTTTATTTGTTTCATTTTCAGCAAATATACTGGTTTTTTTAAATTAAGCTTCTGTTTATACAGAGTTACAGATTATATTAATTTTATATAGAATATATTTAAGAAAGATATTTAATTTTTTGCTAGTTAAGTATTGATCGATTAAGTTACTGTACCTTTGTTCCGATAAATGCGTGCCATTTCCTCGAATCTAATATCATAGCAAATGCCAATACCTATTTTGCAGCCCTTCACATCGAACGTCGTTAGGGAGTTACCAGGACTGAGTGAATCACTCTCTCGAAAAGTAATCTTATTAGGAATGTCGATGTCGAATAGATGTACCTAATAACATAAAAATGTAGTCGCTAATTCTATTGCTGCAACTTTTGTAATTTAATATCAAAGTTACCAACTCCTAAACTTTAATTATTTTTTATTTAATAACTGACAGCGTTTTTATCACTTTCTTTTATTAAAAAATCTTATCATTTAATAATGTTTAAAAAGGAGAAAAAATAAGTATAATAATATTTTAAGTATTTGAAAAATTTATACAACACAAACACATTACAACAAAAATGGGCGTTTCCCGTATCATAACGTATTTTATAAACCGTAAATTATAGAATTGGTTATAGTATACGTATGTACATATGTATATTCCTAAATTATTCCTAGATAGAGTCACTTTCTTCGCCCCAATATTTTCAAATTCAAAGCCATAAAGGAATATATTACTTACCTTTCGGTGTTTTGCTATCAAAGTTCCATCGGGACCCCAAATAGTACAGGTATTGTACAATTTATCGCCCTCTATTTCAGGCATCGTACCACCAACTACATAGATGTTGTTTTCTTTAGCTGCGTTCGATGAAGCAACGCTCGTTTCACCATCAGGAATACTCTCGGCGTATTTTGGAAAGTACTCTGCGTTACAATATTTCAATTAATGAAATGTCTTTTGTTCCAACCATAAATTAAATTGAAATGTTTGTCAGTTTTTTATTTTTTAAATTATTAAAATAACTAAGTTTTATATTTCGACTTAATTAAATATGCAATTACTTAGCTAATAGTATATATAATAAATTGTTTCTACAGGTTCAAAATGAAAAATGAATATTTAGAAATATTTAATTACGACAATGCTATTTGTGTTAGCATCAGTGGCTTGTTACTCAACGACTTTGCTAGTACTTTTTGAAACATAAAGTTAGTTTTCAATTAACACTTATACTAGAGGCGGAATTATAAATGCAAAATAATTGATAATACTAATTTATAAGTACCTAATTATTAGTATCTTCAAAAATATATTTATACAAAAATCACGATAATCATGAAAATGGGGAAATCCTATATTCTCGAATCAATTCACAATTTATTTTGTATATTAATTAGATTCCGCGCTCATCAGTACGTACTCACTGGCGAGATCGAGAAAATGTATCGGCAATTCCTCGTACGACCAGAGGATCGGAAATATCAAAGGATATTATGGCGCAGCGCGAGTGGAGAAACAGAAACATATGAGCTTAACACCGTAATACTCTTATCATAGAAATAGAAGCAGTCCTCAATTCCCGCCCGCTAACTCCTATCTCCACCGATCCAAATGATCTCCTAGCCCTCACTCCCGGACATTTCCTCATTGGCGATTCATTAATGTGCTTACGTGATCGAGATTTCAGAGACATTCCATCGAACCGACTCTCCAAATGGCAGCATATCCAACAGCTTAAACAACATTTTTGGAACCGCTGGCATAAGGAGTATTTGAACGAGCTAACCAACCGCAATAAATGGAGCAAGGGTGGACACAGCATCCAAAAGGGCACAATCGTCATCCTCAGAGAGGACAACGTTCCCTCCATGCATTGGCCTCTGGGCCGAGTTCATCCAGGCGCCGATGGTGTTGTCACGTAAAATAACAAAATAAAAAAGGAATTTGAGGTAAAAAATAAAAAAAAGAAAACTTTATTTTTTTTCTAACATCAATACACTTTACAATCTACTTCCGAACTCTGGGCGTGACTTTTTAAGACTGACTCTTATGATTTTACTTTCGATCGGATCCGATTACTTTCTTTTGTCATCCCTCAACATCCCCACCGTCCATGCATTTGCTAGGCGTCCGCGACCGTTGCCACGTGCTCTTTCTTCTAGAACCTTCGGTGGAAGGACCGTTGGGATGTTGATGGTTCATTAGGCACTTCAGCGATATACATTGTCGCCGAGTGCTTTATCTCTATCGTCAGTCCGTCGGATTTGAAGTATGCCGGTCGTGACAGTGTCATCCGGACAGCTACAGTTCAGACGGCAAAAAGCATTTTGGATCGGGGCGTCAAAAGGCTTGTCCCACTGCCAATTCAACCCGATCTCGAGAAACCCGAACAACTAGCCACCGAGACGAAATAAGATGGGAACTTCAACCACACCTCGCTAGTTTGATCGGTACCCTCTCAACGGGGGGAGAATGTTACGCCATGCGGCTTACCATAGGTCATATTCTTAACTATCGATCGCGGCACTATAATGTCGCAGACGGACCGTCGCGTCTGCCCGGCAAACAAACATTGTAGTGGCAAGCGCATGATTCATTAAGCAGGGCGACTTCCAGAAACGTCGACTCGTGGTCGTTATTTTACCTCGCGTAAAAGAATGTGGCGTGATCCGAACGTAGTGGGGGTCGCCTTCCAGAAAAAACGAAAAAAATCGAAAGGCGTTCAGAACTTTTCGAGAAGTCGAACCGTCAACACAGGTGGTATGTCGCGCATTACTTATCAACCAAAACGCAGTTACATTTTTTTTGTTCCATTTATATCTTTCTAGTTAATAAGTTGTTGAAATAAACATTAATTTATTTGTGTTAATTCTGTGGAATTTCATTGAACTACTGAACTGATCAGTTCGTGGCGTCGATTATTTAATCGTAACGGGAAATTACAACTCTCGTTGACGTGCTATCTCGCGATCGCGTCTCTCCGCGAACGGTCGAAACAAAATGATTCACTAAAAACTGTCCTGAATTCCTAAGAACTTATTTACCGCAAAACTGACAAAGTGTTTATTTAAAAAATGAGGTTGAAGGTAGTCCTTTTCTTTCATTTCATTCATTTTCATTTTCTTTCTTAAGTATGGCTAACACAATATCTAATCAATTAAAATTTTATATTTTCACGTGAAAAGTTTCTTTAGATAATTATTATCAACATGATGACTAACTCTTACGGATTAATACGTGTCTGTAGGGCAATCCGGTGGACTCGATCGGCTTTTTACTTCGAAAGTTGAGTAATCGGTGTCGCTTTCTTACGCATCTTTGAACTGTATAAATGTTTTAAAATTGTTTGATCCAGAATGTACCACACCGGACAATCAAGAAGGCAGGTGCCTTGACTACAGAAAATGTAAACCTCTGCAAGAAATATGGCAGATACAGTACCGTACAGCCACCGATTTTTATAGACGATCAGTGTGCAGATACCAGGGCAATGTTACGATCGTTTGCTGTCCGAACGATCCAAACAAAGAGAAGAGAGAAATTTTAATAAAAACTGTGTATAAGTATAAGGCTTTGCGACCACCATACTGAGGTTTTAGCAACGTCTCTCATACCAGGGTGGTCGATGGTAAACCAGCTGAACTTGGTACGTTTTATGTCTTTCTTTCCGATTAATAATAAGCCATTTACTGCAAAGAATGAACTTTAAAGGCATTAAACAGCACATCAATGTACATTTCAATTAGACTAAATAATAATGCTATGATTTTATCGGTAGTAACTTTACTTATTAACTTGAATTATTTCTTTCTTTTACTTCATGTTAGGAAGAGTATCTTTTTGCTTGAAATAAAAAATTGATATAGGAGTAATAATATGGATAGAGATCAAAAACTGTTAGGGCAGAAATTACACGTTTGAACTTTATAGTTCAGTATAGTTCAAATAGAAATTATATAGAATTATTTAATAATTTGTATTCCACTGGAATAAAAATTTAATTTCTGTCTTTATCAAATCTCTGTTTCAGAGTATTTGTACGTATGTACTTATCGTCTGCTGTATGATCGAATTTCGAATAGGTAATAATCGTTGTTACTCGTTATGTGAGAAAAAATTATGTATATTCACAACTATGACTATTGCATTTTAGGCGCTTGGCCATGAATCGCTGCATTAGGTTTTCGTAATCCCCGAAACCCAGACAAACCACTATGGAAGTGCGGAGGTTCCCTGATATCGGCTAGGCATGTTTTGACCGCAGCACATTGTGCACATATGGATGGAATAGAAAACATACACAATCATAATATTGCCATTCTTAGATTGGTGGAGGAGGTGCCATTTTCGAGTAAGTCCTCAAATATATATATATATATATATATATGCTATTGAGTATTACTGAAGTATCATATCCTGAAATTTCTTACTGTACACATATATTGTGTCATAAAGCGTGTATAATTCTTTCTCATACTTTTGGTCATTAGTTTCCTGCATTTTCATTTATTTTTTTATTTTTCAGGGTACGTATATCCCATTTGTACGAAAGAGCCCCTACGAAAGAGCAACTTCGTCGGCTATAACCCCCTTGTTGCTGGATCGGGAGCATTAAGATATAGTAAGTGATATCAATTTTATAATAAAATTAAATAGTTCCAGTCTTAAATATCTTTCTTATTTTCTTCGTAGGACGACCACGACGTAATGCATTAATGGAAGTACAAATGCCAGTGATTAAGAACGCCGAATGCAAAATAGCTTATTCCAAATTTCCTAATGCACCTGATATCACTGATGGTATAATATGCGCCGAACATGCTCAGGGTGGAGAGGATTCTTGTACGGTAATTAAGTTACAGAGTTACTACAAACTATACGGTATCTGAAGACACGTCGATTCGAATTAACATCAAATCGACGTCTTAAACATTAAAAATAATAGATAAACACAATTTAATAGTTTTGCCCACTTCTCACACCTCGTTATGGTATTTAATCTAATTTCCTCTAATCTTAGTTTTGTTCAAAATACATATAACATGTACGTTATAAATTGGAGTATTTCAATACACAAATCAATAGAAGATTATTACTGTATATAAGTATAATTTCAATACAATTCGATCGATATATTTCAGTATCTTTGATTAAAAATTTAACGATCCTTTCAGGCTGACCGCGGCGGATCACTGCTGATACAACATGAATTAACCTCGTATTTAATAGGTATTGTGTCTTATGCTTATAAGTGCGGCACAGCTGGGTATCCCAGCGTTTACACTAGGGTCACATCGTACCTTGACTTCATTCTCCAAGCGATGCAATAATATGATATTACTGTTCCATAAATATCATTGTGTAAAAAACGTAAAGTTGGATTTTCTTATTGTGGAGATAAGAAACAGCTCAAATTTACATTGTTTTGTACGTTACAAATTATAGGCTTAAAATGTACGAAATGTAACTTTGAAACGACACTAATTTTTTACGCACGATAAACCTCCACGACTTAGGTATGTAAAGATGATAAACGTATATTAATTCTATTAATTTGGTAATAATAAACCAACTTTCTGAGAAGTTCTGTAAATTTCGTTTCTTTTGTATCAAGAGAATAATGGAATATTCCACTTAGATCGTATACTTCTTGTATGTACGTACAAAATTTTCCGGCTAATCTAAAACACTTCATAAGATAGAGAGCTTCTGGAAATTCGGACACAGAGAGTGCATAAAATACAAGATAAGTCTCGTGTCTTTCAAAATTATTTTTTATTCGCTAAAAACGTCCTGTGTACTCATGCAATCACATGCAACCTCGAAACTTCACTTATTTTTTATCACTTTCCAATTCAATACACAGTTTCTGCATTTTTGACTATATGTAAGAGAAATTTCCATTCAGCCAAAGGTGTACTTACAGATTATAGATTCCTATACGACTCTCAGTAAAAATTTATCCGCACTCCAGATAGTTAAAACTTCTGTCGACCGTATTGATCCATCTGCACTCTTCGTATGACGTCAATATCTGTTCAGTGCTGCTGCGCAGGTTTCTTTGTGTTACGTCAATTCGTTTGTGACCGTTGCGCGAGTAATGGCGCTTTGCAATGGTGATTTGCAGGAAAACAGTGCAGGATGCTGTGATTCGTTTCTTGTGGTCGGAGGTTATGTTTGATGCCTATATTTATCAAAGATTTAATGCACATTATGGAGAAAGTGTTTTGTCACGAAGTGTGTTTGAATGGGCACAAAAGTTCAAAGAAGATCGCACAAGTGTTATGAAAAAACAGCTGGACGCCCGTCCACATCCACGATGACAACATTGAACGTGCTCATGAACTTATGCTCTATGGAATAGACGAGTGACAGTGGATAATGTGGCAAATCATTTGCAAATCAGCCACGGCTCTGCTTATGCAATAGTACACGACAGATTTGGATTTTAAAAAGTTTGTGCGAGATGGATGCCGAAAAAGCTGATGAAAAGGTGAAGACGACGATGCATTCGTGGTTCGCAGCTCAGCCCAAAACATTTTTTAATGAGAAAATATAAAGGTCCTTCGGCAAATGGACAAAGTGTATACAGAAATCGAGTGATTATGTCAAAAAATGATGTATGTCTTTTTTGACAATTGCTTAAAATAAATTCTACACCGACAGAGCGGGTAACTTTTTACTCACCCTCGTAAGACACTTAAATTTCCAATCTATTATGATGAATAAAAGAGCTTATACTATTAAATCTAATTGTATTTTGTTGCATGAGAGTACACGTGTATGTGATGTACATTACCTTTATATCCCCTTGAACGCTTCAATATTGCGCATATATACTATATTTTGTACAGCTTCTATAAAATTTCGTATGTTTGTTTAGGCTGTTAATCTAGAGGCTGGAGTACAAAGAAGTGGCACAATGATGTGGGCTGATGACATTTATAATTATCAAGGAATCACCCCTACATTCGCTCAGGTATATATCGTTGACTATAATGTATTTAACATATATGATTGTTAGAATATTAATAATTAATTTTTAATTCTATCAGAATTTTAATGAAACTGTCCCTTGGGAAGGAAGAACTGATACCTTGATATCACGGTTTGTACATCCTATATATACGACAAATTTTAGAACATTATATAACGAAGAACCAGATCGTCGTGGCCATGTGATGTGAATAAAAGGACTTGAATTTGATGATATTTTTATAATGTTAGATAACATAACTAAGTATCTTCACAGTAAGATAGGATGACATGGTTTACATGATCTTAATGTTGTTCACTCGAGTGATGATATTATAAGGAAAAGTGTAATATCACAGGTAGGATGATTCATAATTTAGAACTACTAACTCATGTATGTATTAAAAATTAAAGAAATATATTAAATTTTATAGGATATTTATGTTTAGTAACCAGTAATTCAGAGATTGGTATTCATGGTTACTATAACGAGGCTGTAGAAACGCACCCTTTCTTCTTTGCAAATGGTCCTGTATTTATGTCTAAGCCGAAACTGGAACCTCTGAATAATTTAGATTTATTCTTGTTATTTTCTAAAATACTTATCTACAGTATACCATAAGGAATGATACCGTATCGCACCTAATCAAGTGCCTTAAGAAACATCAACAGGATATCACAGTAATCCCTTATCGACTGATATGTAAGTAAAAGTTATCTGTCATTGTTATACACAATTATGTGTTAGTGTTATACACAGTTATTTATCATTTTCTATTAATTCAGTTGTAGCCACTACAATATCTATGACACTGGTAGTAATTATAAGAACAATAATGATGTTCTATAAGAGGAAATGATGATTAGGAACAAAAACTTACAGGTAAGTCAAAGTATATGTTATTTGCCATTTGAAAAGAAAGTTACTAACTTGGAATTTTTTGATAAATAATAATTGTGCAAAATATATTGGATTTCAAATTTGTCAAAAATTGAAATTTAAGAAGCATTGTAATAATATAACATTAATATTTTGATTTTTCAGGAGATATCATGCGGTGGATGGATAATATGTAAAAAATATTAAGCAGTATATGAATTTTCATATTGCGTAGAGATAACAAAATGAATTTTAAAAAATGTCGACATGGTAATAAGAAATAGCATCATGACAAAGAATATATAAACACAGTTTCATTTTTTATAAATAAAAATTTGTTGTTCCAGATTTTGAAATATAGTGAAACGTTTAATTAGTATCTTAATATCTTTAAATAATTATTATTTTAGAATCAATTGTAATTGTATCATACGTACTTTTGAATTCGTGCAAGAACATATGTTATTTTGAAGTAGTTATTATTAGGAAATTGTTAGACGCGAACAGTATGCGAAAAGTTAGTATGTAGTGTAATAATTATCAATCAAAGCACAAGAATTAAATTCTTTAGGAAAAAATTTCCGGAATTTCTTATTTACATGATTATAAAGAAATCCATAACAAAAAGGAGCTGCTTTCTAATACTTCTCTTCCTTGTAATGCCTACGTTAACAATAACGAGGTTCGACTTTTTGTTTTTAGAGGGATACTGGAAAATTTGAAAGTACAGTACCATTGGGAAGAAAATCACGATATTGAAAACGATATTTGCAAGTAAATTTCCAAAAAATCTGTTTTCAAATTTTCGCTTTCTATTTCACATTAAAAGAAAGGGAGGGCTGCCTTCTTTTTCTGCAAGACAAAACAAACATTCTGAATCTCGTATCAATGAATGATGTCAATAAGTTATTTTTCTTTTCAGATTGAACAATATTCCAGATTTATTCATAATTTCATACTACGCGAAGAATAGACTTTCATAGGTATATAAAGGAAATATTAAGTATAGGAAAACTCTTTTTCGTTGTAGGTGACATATGCTTCACGGTTGAACACATGTATTTTTGAACACATATAAATGAAAAAGTACTCTTATGGAGAAAAAGAATTGATACCTTCGATTGACATTAGATAATGTATATAAACTTATGAACAATCACTATCACTATCAGTTTGTATTTTAGGTGCACACGCAGATTTGTTGGAGTTCTTATAAAATGTACTTCCTGTACGAACGTTTTATTCTTCCAAATTTTACGATACTATGTCTCATATGATAACTATATGGATTAAACGTAATATAAATGATCCGAAAATAGACTCGAACGACATTAATTGTCTTTCTATTTATACCAATATCGAAAATACAAGTAAAGCTGGAGCAATAGTATGCAAGAATGGACTATTTATTATTTTAAACCAAATCATAGCATATTCAGAATGCACAGTATTATCATGAAACGACGAGTTTTATGTTAATTCCGACCGATTACAATACCTTTCTTTCGTTTACAAGGAACGACGAGACTGGCAGTTGCGTGATTTCCAATGCAAAAGCCGCGATATCTGCACGATAACCTAACCTCAACCGATTTTGTTGTACTATTCTTACGTGGACTTCGTTTGTACCACTTTCGTAACAAAAATAGAATACGTAGAACACAGCATTCCGTTATGCGATATTGTCGATTCCTAACATCCGAAAAATCAGAGATAATTTTTTCCCTACAGTTGTACATTTGTGTGAAAAATTACGAACGTAAAGTTGTTTGGTGCATGCACAGTCCTCCCCTCCGCTGCATTTGCGTGGACATGCTAGAAAGATTCACTTTTCCACGGTGAAACTGTATGTATTATAATTTCATTTTTACAAAGGTCGAACATCCTACTATGCATAAATTTAATATTAATATAAGCAGGTTTCGTGTTAAGTATTACATCTGACGTATAAGCACACGTGTGTACGAGCCTTGGTTTTAAATGTCTTATAGTAGACACCGAAAAGATTATTCAGTTGGATATCTGACTCAACATCAATATTTTACTAGGAGATAACATGTTAAGAACACGTTGGTGGATGGCATGGGAGATGATGAATGAAGACATACTTCTGTGAGATACATAAAATAGTAGTCAGAACGTATTTTGGCGCTTGGGGACAGCAACAGCTTTTTTTTTGTTTTTATTTATTTGTTGAAATTACAATCAATTCTCGCGTTGAGAATTTTCAGTAATTTTTCCGGCGTGGCGCAGTGACATGGCTGTTTATTTACAATAAGTTAATACTTATTATAGATAGGTATAATTTATAAGTATTATAAGTAAGTGCATATGCTTAATTTGGATAATTAAATGAATCTAACGTTTAGGTCTAGCGAGTAGTGCCTCTTCAGCCTGCGAATCTGGTCCGTCGTATCGAGTAGTCCAGTGATTAGGGGGTTTCGGTGTTTCTTGACTCTTTTGCTATATCTGTCGCTATATTTTGCTATTTCCTCTTTGACTGTAGGTATCTTGAGGTCGCGATGGATGGTTTCGTTGGTAACATACCAAGGTGCGTCTATTAAGGCTCTTAGCGCTTTCGATTGGAATCGTTGTAGTATTTCGATGTTGGAGTTACTTGGACAGCAACAGCTGGTGATACTGTCATACACCTCCATTTATAAACTTTCGAAAATCGATGTGACCTTCAAACTTTAGTGTATTCTGTTTCACAGCACAAAATGTTTCCGAAACGTAAGTTTATTGTTACAATAAACTTGACTAGTGGCTCTGAAATACTATCCTTGAAAAAACAATGGGGAAATTGGAGCAAAAAAAAAGAAGGAAATAAACAAAGACCTTGTTGGTTCGTAAAAATAAAATATGCTACAGGAAAAATTTTTTCCAACGGATTGAGATGCGACAAGCTTTAAAAGCTATGACGCGAATCGAGCGTTTGTCTACAAGAGCGCATTTTCGGTGGATATATATGTCGGAATGACATTGGGGATAGGGTTGTCGGTGTTTGAGGAGTCTTCATTGAAGGTAGCCATCGTTGCGGTGTAACGAAGATACGATTTATTGACACAGGTATGAATAACACAGGTTTTGACAATCTACCACGGCGGTGAGACGTCCGCGACACTAGTGACAGTGGTCTCCGGTTCAATAACGAATCCGCGGCCAACGGGATGACAGATGGGCGTTCTCGCTGAATCTAAGTCTGACTCGTAAAAATAATTGCTGAGCGTAAAGACGTTACTCTTTGGTCGACGGGAGCGCGTAAAAGAATGCCCGTCCCGTCCCGACGATGTCACAGAGGAAAACTATAATGGGGTGTGTCTAAGGACACGAGATCATCGGATTCGTCGAGGAAAGCCTTCGTTTAGGAAGTAAGGGAAATTGACGTTGCTGCTAATTGGTCAATCTCCATATCGGTGGTTAGAAAAAGATGTTAGCCGCCCTCGAGGGAAAGTTGCTAGTGGGAGACGCCGCTCGTTGAAAAATATGTCTCCCCTATCTTCCCGTAGTTGGGACAAAGACTGTTTGTCTGTTTGAAGGACTTTAGTTAACTAAACCTTAAGATTTATAACGGGCCCTCCAGCTAGCCGAACATGTACTGCGGAGACGCATCGACATCTGGCAATCATCTTACTCGAAGAATAGGGTCTGCGTGTGGCGAGCCACGGGACAGAAACCGTTGGAATGTTTACTGTCGCGTGTCGCCACGAATATTTCTTTTAAGGAGAGTTATAGAATTACTCCATACCTTTGTTAGGCAAAGCGTTTATCCCTTGACCGCGGCTACGTTGGGCGACAGACTGTCACCTCGAGCCAAAGCTCACCGTCACTAATCTAGAACAATTACAATCGGATTGAATAACTACAATTGTTCAATTACAGCTATAGTAGACTCTAGGTTAGAATGTTGCGGGATTATCTAAAATTCCAAAGGCTCCGGTGTTCTTTCATCTCCGACATATAATTATATAATGACTCATTGAAAACCAGCTTTCATTTTTTGTTGATAGTATGGTAAGAAAATGTGAAGTTCGAACGCTTGTAACGATTGCCTGAGTTGCGTCATCCTTGGTTTTAGGAAAAGATAGGGAAGTCACTGAAGGGTGTCGCGGCTTCGATGTCTTTCGTAGCTGCGACGCGGAGGCCTCTCGGTTGTTCTTTGAACAATCGTCAACGTGGACGAACGTCAAAGCGAAACCACGCGAATTCGGCATTTCCGATAATACGGAACTCTGTAAACGCGACTGCGTTGAATTCGTTCGATTAATTCCTAGCAGTATCTATAAACAGTGAACTTAAGGCCCCATACACAACTGCATACGCTAGGTTGTAAGAAATAATAGCTATATAAGTATGTAGCGGCGCATGAGTTAGAGAACGATGCAAATCGAGAGCGACTCATATTATTGTTTTGCCTCGTGACACTTACACAGTCTTGACGTACATGTAACGTCAACAAATATCTCCAACAGACTCAGGAAACCTGAACAGCCTTGCACACGACACCGACTCCCAAAACAAAGGAATATGAATTCGGCACATAGGCATAAGATAAACGAACATCTAGAAGGGCTGTGTCTTGATCGAGTCTTTCAGTCTTTCGGTAACGGTCAAATCGCACACTTGTAATCCTATTATAAAATAAAGGTACCTCGAACTCTGGTTCAAGAACCCAACATTTTTTTATTATTATTTTCCCATTATTTTTACGTGACATTTTGGCGATCCTGCCAGGATCCATTCGCTTCAGTGTAAACGAAGTTACGATTTCGGTCTACGGACATTATTGAAGATCGAAGGATTCGAACTACTTGTGTTATGAACTTTGCTGTCAATAATTTACCACGGTGGACCAAATTAACGGGGCCACTGTCAGCATAGAACAAATCAACAGAACGAGTTTGACACTCAAACGCATTTGAACGCGCCACAGAGGAAAACACCGCAAGGGAACCTCATTCTACGAACTTACGTATCAAGGTGAGAAAAGTCGGAATTCTTTTAAACAATATAGAACGCGAAAAGTTAGTTTCTCTAGTAACTCTAGCGAAGAGACAATATGAACAAGAAAGACACAAAAGCCGAGACAAGTTTACCCTCTACAAGTGGAGTTCAAAATAAAACGGGAACACTCGATTCCTCTACCAGAGCAATTTTAGACTTAATACAGAGACAGAACGAAGAATTTCGACAACAATTTAACGAAATAAAGAATGCTTTAAAATTAGCGAACGAAGAAAATAGAAAACGCGCTAACGAAATGGAAATATTAAGTAGAAACCTCTCTCGTGTTAAACTACCACAAATAAACGTAAAATCAACTGAATTCGGTTCTATGATGACTGACGATGACGATAATATATCAGTATTAAAACACGATACTAATCCACCTCCACCTATGCCACAAAAGCCACCAACATATGTCCAACCATCCAATTCAACAGCTGGAAACTCTGGAAATCTAAAAGCTGTTTAGTATCTCCGATACTAAACGGAGAAAACGATATAAGTGTAGAAGATTTTATTCGTGAAATAAAAGAAATGAGAATGATGTGTAGCGAACAAACGTTATTATTAAAAATGATCAAAATAGAGAAAATTGTAGGAAAAGCCGCAATGACAATCCGCAATATCCATATTAACGAATTCGAAACTCTGTACGAAGGATTAAGACGTAACGTAGCTACTCAAGCATCAGTAAGAGAACACCAAGATCAGTTAAGAGTGATAAAGCAAGGAATAACCGAAAGCGTGCAAAATTATAACATTAGATTTCGACGTGTTTTCAACAAACTTCAATACAGCATTACCAATGAATATAAAGACGAACTAACTCGATGAGCGATGAACGATCGACTATACATGGTTTCTGTGATTGACTATGTAAGAGGCCTTCGTTCAGAAATAGGACACGTGCTATTGGCTAATCCCCCCCCCCCCCCAAACATCATCGATGCAGAAAAAAAGGCAATGGACGTGGAAAAATACTTTCGCGAAGACAACGCTCGCAGACGGATGACACGACAAACAACCACTCCACCATCTTATCGTAACCAGACGTCTCGTCCAGTAGGTAACCGCTTCACGATTACAAGTAACATGAATAACAAAACTCCACCCACACAAAACATTCTACCAAGAATGAATAATTTTACAAAGCTTGAAAATCGACCATTAAACGAAAGGCCACAAACGAAATGTTTCAAATGCGATCGATTGGGACACCTTGCCAATCAATGCCAAAATTTTCGAATACCGCCTCAAACAAAAGCCCCTCCAGGAATAAACCACATTCAAGAACAATCAGAATTAACAATGCTACCTCAGGAAGATTATCCACAATACGACTACAATTACCAGGACGACGAGGATTGCGATTTTTCGTTGACTCGGGAGCAGGAATCAACTTGCTTAAACGAGGATGCTACCCAGGAAGGACAATAATACCAGACACATAGAAATTCTCCATGGAACATTCCAAATACGAATCCAATTCCAAAATTAAACTAAATTTATTCAACAAAGAGATAGAATTTTCCTTAGTAGATGATAATTTCCCTATCATAGAAGACGGCATATTAGGCTTACCCGGTTTAAATCAATATCGATTCGAACTCTCCAATAAAACATTAAAATTAGATAATAATACTCTTCTGCTGCAGCAAGAACCACCCCTCGCATCGGGAGAAATCGTTCAAAAAATTGTATACTTCGACGGAAAGCCAACGCCAGTATGCTTTATCAATGGTGGTAAGTTTTCAGTCCAAATTTCTAACATTATTGAAAATATAAACACTGTAGATCAAATCTAAAAATTCAAATCTTTGATTCGACTATCGCACATAGAAAAACCTCTTAGAGAACCTATGTAGTATTTTCGTCTGTACCTACTTAAATTATATTTATCTTATTTTCCTTTAAGCATTCGTGAACGTAGTGGTAATGAACTTCAATGTGTTTAGAATTTTTTGTGAAATTTCCGTACTTTGCTATACTTATCACTCCAGAGTTATCGTCATAAATTTTTACAGGGTTATTGTCTAGATTTACATTGAAGACCTTCATAATTTCTCTAATAGACATTAATTCACTCACCGCTTCCGATAGAGCTACATACTCTGCATACGTCCAGGCTTTTGTCACACACCTTTGTTTTTTAGATTTCCAACCGATTACATTTCCATACAATTTAATTACATATCCAGAAGTAGATTTTCTATCTAAATGATCTCCTGCCCAATCAGCGTCCACATAACAATCTATCGTTTCACACTTTTCATTCCTTTTCTAATGCAACCTTAAATCTTTAATATTAAATATTTCAATATTTCGGTACAAATATTTCAATATTCGCAAAGCATATTTAAAATGTGTCTCGCTACAACAATCTTGAAATCTACTTAAGATAATTCACACTATAACTTATATTGGGTCTGGTATTTGTACTAATATACAGCAATGCGCCAATTAAATTCTTGTATCCAATGTCATTTCTATTTATCTCAGCGTTTTCAATTTTTAAATTTGTTTCCGTTGGTGTACAGTACAATTTGCTGTTTTGTAATTTATATTTGTTCGCTAATGATTCAATGTATTTCGTTTGGCTTAGTTTCATTTCATTTTTTATATAATCATACTCTATATTTATTCCAAAATATTCTTTTACTTCACTTAAATCTTTCATTTTAAATTTATCAGGTAATAGCTTCTTTACATTTTGTATCCTTTTTTTGTTTTTACTACAGATTAACAAATCGTCTACATATATTAGCAAATAAACAACATTTTCCCCCTCTCCATGAGTATATAGGCACAACTCTATGTTATTCTTCTTAAAATCCAATGTCGTCACATACCTATCAAAACACTCATACCAATCCCTCGGACTTTCTTTTAACCCATAAAGCGCTTTCGATAATTTACAAACTCTATTCGTTCCGTCCGCATATCCCTTTGGTTGATTTACATATACCTCCGAGGTTACTTCACCATTTAAAAAGGCAGTTTCTACATCCATTTGCTCAATTATTACTCCATTTTGACAACAATATGATAGCAATATCTTAAAGGTCTGATTACTCGCCACTGGAGAATATATGTCATCGGCTACGTTTCTTTGTTGAAATCCCCTTACCACTAATCTAGCCTTATACCTGTCCTCTGATTTTTTCGTGTAAACCCATTTTACATCTAATACTTCTTTGCCTTTTACCCTTTCTACCAATTTCCAAGTTTTATTCTTATAGAGACATTCTATTTCCTTATCCATAGCCTGTTTCCAAACTTCACTATTTTCACAACAAATCGCCTCCTCAAATGTGCAAAAGATATCTACTCTACAATAATTTGCGTGAATCTCACTACTGTTTTCCTTTTCTGGATACCTTACTGGAGTTTTCTTATTACGTGTAGATCTCCTAGGAATCTTTACGCTTTCAGAACTATTATCATTTTCATCTTCTCTACTTTCTAACTCTTCCTTATTCATGCTGTCCAATAAATAATTATCTTTACTATCATCGCTAACTGCATCGAATGAATTCTCCTCAAAACCGATACATTTTTTGTCTGTTTCTACGACCTCTACATGTCGCTACTGTTATTTTTACACCTAATAGGACTCTCTAACCTACTTCACTATATCCTAACAGAATTCCCATATCTGCCTTCTTATCCCATTTGGAAACTCTTTTTTGTTCTGGCCTTCTTACAAAAACTTTACTTCCATATAGATGTAGATTTTTAACACTTGGTTTTCTCCCGAAGAATATTTCAAAAGGTGTCTTTCTTTCTATAGTATTCGCTAATATTCGATTTTTCAAGTATGCCGCTGTACAAACTATTTCCGGCCAGTACCTTTTATGTACTTTCGCTTCCGCTAACAAGCAACGCGCCATGTCCATCACTGTTCTATTATACCTTTCCGCTGTCCCGTTTAATTCATGTACGTATGTTGGGCAATTATTTATTCTTATACCTTTATCCCTAGCAAATTTATAAATTCGATTATTTAAATATTCTTTACCATTATCGCATCTTAATATTTTTAACCTCTTGCCCGTTAAATTTTCGGCTTCATTTACGAACTGTACGAAAGAATCAAAGACCTCATCTTTTGATTTTATACAATAGATCCTAGCTATTTTACTATAATCATCGATAAATGAAATGAAATATTTTTCTCCATTGAATCCGGTAGTCTTAAAGGGACCACATACGTCCGTATGAATAATTTCCATTATTTCCCTAGCCTTAGTTCGATTATTTTTGAAAGGTAAGTTATGCATTTTGCTTTCTATACACACCCTACATTTCAAAAGTTCCTTTTCAAATTCATTCGGTATGCCAGTCACTAGCTGCTCTTTACCCAAAATCTCTAAATATTTAAAATTTACGTGTCCTAGCATCCTATGCCATCTTTCCTTTTTACTCATACCACTACGTTCGGCGCTGTTTACTAAGTGCTTCTTCCCTTTCAATATACTTTTTATTCTATATGTCCCATTCTCTTTGAACTGAGCTGTAAGTATATTATCCTCATCTATTACTTTCGCAATATTTCCTTTGGAAATAACCGTATTCTTATCGTCTGCTGGTTTACCTAAACTAATCAAATTTGCGGACATTTCTTTCGCGTAAAATACTTTCCTCATATTTATTTTATTTTGTTTTCCGAATGCTTCAAAATAACTTATAACATTCCCAACTTTTGTCGCTTTTATCGGTCTATTATCGCCTAAATATATATTTACCGGTTCTTTTAGGTCGATAGATTTATCGAAATAATTTATATTATTAATTATGTGATCGGTACAACCGCTATCTAATAGCCACACTATTTCGTTCTTACTTATTTCATTCGTCTCACTGCTGTTTGCTGCGTGCGCCGTTGCTGTCCATATGCCTGCTCTTGAGTTTCCATGCTCGCCCGTGCCGGTTCTTGATTGACGATGAAAGTTTCCACGTCCTCTGCTCGTATTGCCTTTGTTCTCTCTTCCTCTGTTTCGACCACGTGTTGGCCCATGCCAATAGCCGTTACTGCTTCCCGCTTGGACGCCATTTTGACACTCTCTCGCAAAGTGTCCTAATCTTCCACATCTGAAGCATCCTTCCTTTTTTGCAGAAAAGGCGTTGGTTTGCCTTTCTCCTCGATTGGATTTATTTTTCTTCTCTGCTATCTCTATTTTATTTTTTACATACGCTACCGTTTGATCCTCTTCTTTCAATGCGTCTATTATGTCCGCTATGTAGCTGTATTCTTCGGGTAACGTATTCAGCATGTAATTCAGCTTTTCCCTCTCACTTACTTGTGCGTCCGCACTTTTTAATTCATTTATTAATTTTTCGAAATCGTTAAAGAATGATGCTGAATCACTGTAGTTCTCCAGTCTTATGTTTTCCAATCTCCTTCTGCATACGATCTGCAGTGCCGTCGACTCTTTCAAGTACATTTCATCGAACCTTTTTATTATATCATACGCCGTTTTTCCTTCCCTAACATACTCCAATTGTCTGTTCGATATTGCACTATAAATTATATTTATCGCCTTCAAATCCTTTTTGTCCCAGTCTTCATCGTCTCTTTCGTTCTTCATTCTAGTTGTAACAACCTCGCATTCCTTATATTTGAGAAACATCGTGATTCTTTGCTTCCACATTCCATAATCCTCACCATCGAATATAGGTATCATGATTTCCGATCTCTCCATTTTAATTGATTCTTCTTTTTTTTTCTTTTCTTACTCAAGCGTTCCTACGTGCTCGAAGTATATTTTTTTTCTCTGAAAGTTTTTTTTTCTTTACTGAAAACTCACTCGCAAGATCGTAACCACGCACTAAATATCTTGCAAAACTAGTAACCACGCTCTGCTACCATGTTAAGGAAATTCGAGGATTTGGGAATACAAATAATTGACTATATTTCCCACACAACAGTTATACATCTATATTACTCTCTGAAGAACGTCTTGCACGCACGCTGGTCGCCAACCGACTATCCTAGATTCTTCTAACATCTGGCAACAGTCTTTTGTCTCCACTAAGACCTTGACGCCCTCTAACCCTTACACACACACTCTCATGTACAGTGTAAATGTATCACTTCCCTAACAAATAAGTATGTTATTTCGTTACCACTTATCTCGTTCATCTCGCTGCTGTGTGCTGCGTGCGCTGTTGCCATCCATATGCCTGCTCCTGAGTTGCCATATTCGCTCGTGCCGGCTGCTGATTGACGATGGAAGTTTCCACGCCCCCTGTTCGTATTGCCTTTGTTTCCTCTTCCTCTGCTGCGACCACGTGTTGACCCACGCCGATAACTGTTACTGCTTCCCGCTTGGACGCCATTTTGACACTCTCATGCAAAATATCCCACTCTTCCACATTTGAAGCATCCTTCCTTTTTTGCAGCAAAGGCATTAGTTTTCATTTCTCCTCGATTAGACTTATCTTTCTTTTCCGCTATTTCTATTTTATTCTTCACGCACGCTACCGTTTGTTTCTCTTCTTTCACTGCATCTATTATATCCGCTATGTAGCTATACTCTTCGGGTAACGTATTGTTTTCGCACGTTCGCTGGGAGACGCGATCTCGAAGAAGCGCGCCAACGGGAGTCGTAAATTCCCGTTACGATTTGCTAATCGACGCCGCGAATCGCTCGATCCCTTATTTCGTTTAGGATAATAAGGGTAGTTAAATGAAGGATAACGCTGTTGCTAACAGGTTATTATATATTTTCACAAACCAACAACTTCGGTGTAACACAAAATGAATATTTGTTATGAGATGACTACGAATGAGTGCGACCTGAGTCTCTAGACGGATTATCGCGTATACTGATGGATTTGTCGACTCATTGTATTCGAATTGCTGACCGCTTGACGAGATGCTTGATTGAGACTGACTGATCTTCGGGTGTAAACCCGGTCGAAGGATGTTGACTGTTCGAAGGATGTAAAGTCAGTGATGTTCGGAGACGATGCTGTGGCGGAGGAAAGCTAAGGATGGGTGTGTCTAGCGCACGGGACCATCGGATTTGTTGGTGACGATTTTGACTAAGGGAGTGAGGGAAATAGTCTTCGTTGTTAATTGGTTAAACGAAGGGTCTTAACCGCCCTCGAGAGAAAGTGGTTCGTGGGAGGAAAGTTGCATCATACGTGAGAAAAACCAACTTTCCCTTGTCAAGCCGTAGTAGACAAAGGTCTTTAGAAATGCTTTGGAAACAGACGTTTGTTCAGTTTGAAGGACCTCGACTAGGAAATTCCTAAGATTTATGGAAGATACTTGAGACTATTGAGGGTACGCAGTGAGTATCCGAAGACATCTGGTTGCCATCTTGCCCGCGGTGTGTGGCCTGGGCTAGGTAGAGTTACGCGACGTAACACGTATTTATCATGTAATTCAGCTTTTCCCTCTCACTCACTTTTGCGCCTGCACCTTTTAATTCATTTATTAATTTTTCAAGATCGCTAAAAAACGATGCTGAATCACTGTATTTATCAAGACTTATCTTCTCCAATCTCCTTCTGCACACGATCTAGTGCCGTCGATTCTTTCAAGTACACTTCGTCGAACTTTTTCATTATTTCATACGCTGTTTTTTCTTCCCTAATATATTCTAATTGTCTATTTGAGAAGGCACTGTAAATTATATTTATCGCCTTCAGATCCTTTTTATCCCAGTCTGGATTGTCTGTTTCAGTCTTCACTCTAGTTATAACAATATCACATTCTTTATATCTCAGAAACATTGTTATTCTTTTCTTCCACATACCGTAACCCTCACCATCGAATATCGATAGCATAATTTCCGATCTCTCCATTTTAATTGATTTCCTATTCTTTACTCAAGCGTTCCTACGTGCTTGAAGTATTTTTTCTTTTATTTTATATTCTTTGAACGTTTCTTCCCTTACTAAACTCGCAAGACTAAAAACCACGCACTAAATAGCTTGCAAAACTAGTAACCACGCTCTGCTACCATGTTAAGGTATAGAGAGGATTCGAAAATACAAATAGTTTACTTTATTTCGCACACAACAGCTATACATATATATATTACACTCTGAAGACTTCGATAACCTTCTTGCACGCACGCTTGTTGTCAACCACCTCCTCTAGATTCTCCTAACAGCCTCCAATCGTCTTTTGTCTCTACTGAGACCTGGACGCCCTCTGACGCTTACACACACATTCACGTGTACAGTGTAAATGTATCATCTACGTAACAAGATCATCAACGTAAAATCCTACCGTCCTCCCGAACATCATAAAACCGAAATAAATAAACAGATGACTGAAATGTTAAACAAAGAGATTATAGAACCCTCCGACTCTCCCTATAACTCTCCTGTCTGGGTCGTTCCAAAGAAAATCGACGCATCAGGGAAACAAAAGTGGCGAGTAGTGATTGACTTTAGGAAGTTAAACGAACTAACAGACCAAGACGCGTATCCACTACCTGACATTAACGATATACTATCACAGCTAGGAAATAAGAAATATTTCTCCTCTTTAGACTTATCCTCAGGGTTCCATCAAATACCCATGGACGAGAATTCAAAGAAATACACTACATTTAGCACACCATAAGAACACTTCCACTATAATAGAATGCCATTCGGGCTCAAGAACGCACCTGCTACCTTTCAAAGAATGATGGATACCACGTTAAGAGGTTTGATTAACAATCATTGTTTCGTTTATCTCGATGATATCATTATATTCGGGCAATCGATGGAAGAACATACTAAAAACTTAGTCATTATATTCCAAAGACTCGGGAAAGTAGGTCTAAGAATACAACCAGATAAATGTGAATTCTTAAAGCCCGAATTAGAATATCTAGGACATGTAGTGACAGCAGATGGAGTAAAACCTAACCCTAAAAAGATAGAAGCAGTAAAGAATTTCAAACTACCAAAAAATCCTACAGATGTAAAATCATTCCTTGGGCTAGCTGGATACTATAGAAAATTTATTAGAAACTTCTCTAAAATTGCCAAACCTCAATCTATTTTTAAAGAAGGACATTTAGTATTAATTCATAACGATCATAAAGAACACAAGATAGATACTGAATGGCCAGGGCCATACACCATTGAAAAAGTGAAAAACCCCTTATTATGAAATAATAGTAAATCACTCGATTAGGAAAATACATGGTAACCGTATTAAACCTTACTTTCCAGGACGATCTTCACCTTCTTCATAGTTAGCTAAGCTAAACGTTATACCCCTTAATGGTAGTTCTATATATCAAGAAAAATTAGCTCATGCATACTTATATAGCGAATCCGTAAACGTAATTATAGGTTTAGACATTAAGGATATATATGCAAAACTCAGCGAAATTAAAAGATTTAGACTAATGTTAACAGAACATTTTAAAAGTGAATGCCCGTATTCCAATGAAATGATTACACGCGCTCGCAAAAGAAATTTAGACAATGTAATCATGCATATTAAATTTATGACACACACTTGTTACCGAAGAGGCTCATTGAATTTTGTTGGATCCATTTCTAGAAGTCTATTTGTAACTCTGGATAACGATAATTTAGAATTAATGAATAAAAATATAGATAAATTTTTTGATGAAAACAATAACTTAAAAACCAATATAACTTACAAAACAAATTTCAAAACTATAGCTTTACCCTTAACTGACAGTCTAGAAGAAATCCTAACAAAAATTGAAAACGCTCCAAAAATCATTAATAATGTATAATCGTATAGAATGCACCTCAATCAAATTTCCAACGAAGTAAACTCTCTTAATTATGAACATAGAATTAGAAGTCTTAAGAAATAGGAACTAAGTGTCTTATAAATTATTAGTTATATTGATCTAGCATTACTAGGAACATATGTATATTTAACAAAATAGGATTATTCGATATTATAAGCAAATGCCTACCTTCCAAATTATGTATTCGCGTATTATGTTGTAAAACCAAAGAAAAAAAAAGACACAGGTATAAGCAATATCTCGAGACCAATAGAGCGCACCTTTAAACACATATTCCACACCTGAAATACAACCATTACGAGAATTACCTGAAGACACCAATTCAGTCATCCTCGAAGCAAGGCATGTAAGATTCCAAAAGGGCATACAAAAGGAGGCACTACACCGAAAATAAGAGTCTGGAGGACCAGCCGCACTCTAACACTGGGGGAATGTAACGTCAACAAATATGTCCAACCGACTCAGGAAACCTGAACCGCCTTGCACACGACACCGACTCCCAAAATAAAGGATTATGAATTCGGCACGTAGGCATAAGATAAACGAACATCTAGAAGGGCTGGTTCTTGATCGAGGCTTCAGTCTTTCGGTAACAGTTTAATCGCACACTTGTAATCCTATTATAGAATAGAGGTATCTCGAACTCTGGTTCAAGAACCCAACATTTTTTTATTATTATTTTCCCATTACTTTTACGTGACAAGCAAAGCGTAACGATAAACAAACTCCGGGCAAAACAATGTTGCCGCTACGTGCAATCGTCAACCGAGGTTGAATTTAAAGTTTTCGATACTCCCCCGAGTATAAATAAAAGAACACGATCGTTAAGACAGTTAGTATCGAACATTCTTATAGCGAATTAATATCGAACGAACGTAAGCATTACCTTGTATACACATATCGAGCAACACTAAGCGAACGACGACTAATTCTGTACTGCAAATAATTTTAAATACATTTGACTACACTAAGTATCAACTCGTCTGGTCATTAATCAACAACGCGTTTAATCGTCCTCCACATACATGTTGTATAAGCTACTATGTGTATATTTATTTATGTTTCCCATAGTACAGACGTATTCCTTATTTTATTGTAGCTGTGTAATTTCAGTAGTCTTGCATAAAGGACATCTGTTTTGTTGCAATTGTATCAGCTATTAATTGTAATACTTGAAGCGTTTGTATCTAATCGTCATGCATCTGTGGTGGCACTCGACCATGGAACTTTCCAACGGCTTCGCGACACAAAGCGCTATACCTTCAAAGCGTAAGGCCGACACGCCTAATGTACCATTGATATCCCTACAGTTCTTTCGCCGAATATTCGGAAGAATGCATACGCGGCAACCGTTGCGGACATCTAATAAACGCGTGCGTAGTGGAGATATCGAGGGGCAACAAAGAAAAGAATCCATTTGGTTTCGAATCAAAGATTCATTCTGCCCCGAGCTGCGGAGTGCGAAAGGTTAAGCGTCATAGCGAAGCAAACACAATTAGAGATACGTGATTATTGACTCTTGATAGTTAATCGTTAATCGTTAATCGTTGTTCATCGTTAATCGTTAATTGTTTTTGATCGTTCATCGTTAATCGTTAATTGTTGTTGACAGTTAATCGTTAGTCGTTAATTGTTGATCATAAATTGTTGACTGTTGATTGTTAATAATTTAATTAACTTTTTTGTTGAACATCAAGAGTATTTCTTGTGGGCACCTTCACCCACTATCCACCTCACATCGTTATTCTACATACGGAAGGCAAGATTGATATCAAGTTCGAAGGACAGACCGCAGAAGTCTGGTCTCTGCTATTACCACGAGACCTTTCGAGACCGCGCAAGGAAGTGCCGGGCCCCTTGCAACTGGACCCAGTGAAACGAGACCAGCCGTCCGTAAACGCGGCATGTGGCGATGGCTTTAGTATCCCATCGCATTTTCGTGACGGACAGGGCACCAAGGATCTCTTTTCTTGTGAACACCGGTGTCAATATAAACGTATACTCGTGCAACAAACTACGCGGATCCGCGAACAAAGATACGTACGAGCTGTTCGCGGCGAATCGAGTGGTCGAAGCAAACCGAAAACGCCTTTCGCGAGTCAAAACGCATCGTCTCTGACGCCACAATGTTAGTGTCACGACCGGCATACTTCAAATCCGATGGACTGACGATGGAGATAAAGATGTGGCGGCACTCGGCGACAATCGGCGGCAATATCGCTGAAGTGTCTAATGAACCATCAACATCCCAACGGTCCTTCCGCCGAAGGTTCTAGAAGAAAGAGCACGTGGCAACGGTCGCGGACGCCTAGCAAATGCAAATGCATGGTGGGGATGTTGAGGGATGACAAAAGAAAGTAATCGGATTCGATCGAAAGTCAAATCATAAGAGCTTCAGTCTTGGAAAGTCACGCCTAGAGTTTGGAAGTGGATTGTAAAGTGAATTGTTGTTAGAAAAAAAATAAAGTTTCTTTTTTTTATTTACACCTCAAATTTCTTTTTTTATTTTGTTATTTTACGTGACATTAGCGCATTCGGTATCGGCAACAGCGCGTGAACGACAAATGGCAGCCGCTAGGATTCGTTACAAAATCTTTGTCTCCCGTGCGATTAATTCTGTATTTAGAATAATTTTAAATATATTTGACAATATCAAGTATCAACTCGTCACGTCATTATTTAAATCATCCACCACAAATCCAAAAACAGAATAAGGAAAACAGAGAAACGAACAAATAGAAAATTAAGTTGCTAACATGTTTTTCTATAATAATATTTTAACATCAATATTGTAATACGCAATGTGTTACGCCGCCTAAAACATCTGCACGCCAGCCCGCGCGACCGGACAACAACCGACCTGCGTAACGTCACTTCGACCCTCAATAAACCTAAGGACCCACCATAACTTTCACTTCCCTGTATTGTTTCGCCATGTGTCTTCAATCCGTTTGTCTTGAAGAATTTCTAAAGCTTAAAAATATTCTCGAAACACAGTCGGTTTTTAGAGAGGTCCTTGGGTTTATTAGTCGCACTTAAAACACGGAGAAAGCGGGTATGCACCCATTAGGAAAATCCGAATAGCCCTGTAATAAAACAAGCTAGGTTTTTCTCACGCACACAGTCATCTATCCACCACGATGGTAGGAGACTCGATACTCATCCCTTCGAGCAGTAGTGCAGGTCATGACCAATCGACACCGCGCTTCGTGGCCCTCACTTTTTCTAACGAAAGTGGGAACAACGAATCCGCGTTCTTTAGGCACAGGGGCACACCCACACCGAACTTTTCTTCCGTATTAGAAAAAGAGCGACAGACAGTCTAAAAACTAACGCCTAACGCGGCAGTCTACACATAGCGCGAGAGTCGCATACTTCACGCAAATCTTTTGTCGGTTCTCGGTGTTGTCGAACACACATCTTCTCTCCTAAATATATTATAGTGCTAAGTCCATTAATACATTAATTTCCATTATAAGAGCCCTGCTCTAGCGTACATATCTATCGCATCTTCATGCGACAAGTTGTTAACTATTTATTTCTCTACGTCAGTGTAATCTAAGTGTTGGAAATATATAATTTATAATTCTGTGAATCACAGTGTTATACAAACTCAATCACCCCTATTATCTCAACGGAAATCAGGGGATCGATCAATTCGTGGTGTCGATTGTTATAATCGTAACGGGGATTTACGACCCCCGTTGACGTCTCTCCTCGCGATTACGTCTCCCCGCAATTGGTCGAAATTTACACAATGTGAAAATGAAAAAATTGGAAGCAACCGAACTACGGATGAAACTAAATCACTTCGCTGCTTGTAAAGATAACTTTTAGTGTTATAAACATAAGTCAAGTAGCAAAGAGCATAAATTGAATTTACCCAAACTCTTCTTGAAATCTGACAAAATGATTCTTTATTTTGTCAAAAAAATCTTTACGTATTTTCCATTCCCATTCGTCGCTTTTTTCAGTGGCGTGTTTATCGCTACGTCGAAACTCCGTCGGGTAGCAGTTAATTTCATTTAAAGTAGAAAACTATTCAGAAACGTGTATACGTTACACAGCAACAAACCAGTCGCCCTGTTATTACCTCGTTCTCAACAGTTCAAATTTCAGGGACAACCGACTACTTAGTATCGACCCAGTACGTCATATTTACTCGCCAAAAGAATTGTAAACGAAAATTGTAACCAGACGTGCCGTTAGTAACTACCATTTTTCGCGAAACTTCTTTTTCATTTGGCGGAAATTTAAACAAACCCCGAAACACCGTGGCGTTTTGCAACTGTCTTTAATCCTTTAAGATAAAAAAGATTGACGCAAAATTTTGACGGGATGAAATTTCACGATATATTCAGGTGAAACGATGCGAAATTAGAGCGAAGCTTATAATGGGAATATAGTTTGCTTGTCTGTTGTCATAAAATGAG
This sequence comes from Bombus huntii, assembly GCF_024542735.1. NCBI lineage: Eukaryota > Metazoa > Arthropoda > Insecta > Hymenoptera > Apidae > Bombus > Bombus huntii. The sequence goes on from NW_026099368.1 coordinate 111,484, forward strand.
ATATGCAGAATATATTAAAAAATAGAGTATATGTAATACGAAACTTTATATTATTCATGTTATTATGGACAAAATATCACAATATGTTCATATATTTAAATCTCCTCCGAAAAAGATTATTGTATGTAGAACACAGTTTAACTGTATTTTGAATTCTTGTTTATCAGATCACAATTGATAAGTTGATATTAGGATGATTATCCTCATTTGAAACAATTTTGTGACTGTTACTTGTCAATATACTTTATATCTTATGTACATTTTAAATATAGTACGCAAACTCGAAGTTGCAAGGAACATTAATAAAAACTCAATATTTCAATAACGCCTTTCATGATTATAATTAAATATTTTTTCAAAATGTCGTATCAGTGTTACATCTAGCACCCCCTCCCCCACACACAAAAGTTTACCAATTTATAATATATGTACTAGTAGATTGACAAGTTACGATTTACAGGTTATATAGAATTCTATTTTATGATTTTATAATTTTTCGTTAAATACAATAATCAAATAACTTGCAAATAGTAAAATTTCATTTGTTTTATCGTCAAACTTGTGCAAGGGAACATATTAATGCTGGTAACTTTAGTGACTTGCAAAATTTCAATAGTGCAAGACAGGCCAGATATTCAATTGCAATTGGTTGCTATCCATATTTTCATCGGTCTTACAATAACCTTATGTTATCAATTATGAATTAAAAAGTTAATGAAATCGCAACTCACCCAAGGCCAATGGGTATGACTTCTTTTCGAAGATCGATTGAAATCTCGAGTTTGTTGTTTGAGACATTCAGTTACCACAAGACAAAAACACCACTCCATTACAGCCGACGTAAACAAAACATGACAGATTCTTCCAATTCTCGGACAACAAACATAGGCATACATACTGTTTTAAAGTCACAGTCTGTCGTTGAACTTTCGCCAAGTAACTTGATACGCACATATACACGTCCCTCGAAATCAGTTTTCGACGAAAATACATACGTGACATGTTATGTTGCAACCGAACGTGAATTTCTCGCGGGAAATAGCCTGATATCGTTTATTTATGCGTCTCTCAAATACGAATTTTACTATACACTTCGTTTAAGACACGCCATTTTGCAAAACGATTATCGAAAGATTACTGCTTACATCGAGATCGAGAATAGATTCGCAGGAAGCTGGATGCCGCGATTTCTTCCCGCGCTTTACTTTCTTCCGAAGTTGTGATTGGTTGATTTCCTGCTGCCATATTCGGTTTCGCCGAGAATCGTGAACACGTACGCTGGAAGCAATGCGGGGTAATTATTTAATTTATTTCATAATATTATTTAACATATATCGTGAAAAGTTCTGAATATTCGGATTCTTCTGTTATCGTTTCATCGTATGTTAGCATTATCAGCTCTCGATATCGAATTGGCAAACAGAATTTTTCTCATACAAAGTAAGTCACATTAAGTATATGTATATGTATAGTCGAAGCAATGCAATTAAAAATTTTTCCATTTTAATTGCTATTATTTATCACAGACATTTTACCGAGCATTCATTTTATAAATCTTATACATACATATATATATATATATATATATCGGGTTTACATTAGAATTAGGGTTAGGGGCGTGAAACGAATCTTCGTTTGGGTTACACGTTGTCGTTATGCAATGGAGAAGACATTGACTAGTGCAAATACGATTATTATAGAACCGGACAAGTAACCGCGGTAGTTAGGTGCTCGAGATACTAATGACAATGATCCTAGGTTCAATAACGAATCCGCGGTCAACGGGATGACAACAGAACGTACTCACAAAGTCTAAGTCTGAGAATAATCACTGATCGCGAAGGCGTTACTCTTGGATCGATGAGATCGCGAGCGAGAAAGCCTTTCCCGTCCCGATGATGCCACACAGGAAAACTATAACGGGGTGTGTCTAAGGATACGAGATCATCGGATTCGTCGAGAAAAGCCTTCGTTCAGAAAGTGTTGCTGCTAATTGGTTAATCTCCATATCGGTGGTTAGAAAAGGATGCTAGCCGCCCTCGAGGGAAAGTTGCTAGTGGGAGACGCCGCTCGTTGAAAAATATGTCTTCCCTATCTTCCCGTAGTTGGGACAAAGACTGTTTGTCTGTTTGAAGGACTTTAGTTAACTAAACCTTAAGATTTATAACGGGCCCTCGGGCTAGCCGAACATGTACTGCGGAGACGCATCGACATCTGGCAATCATCTTACTCGAAGAATAGGGTCTGCACGTGGCGAGCCACGGGACAGAAACCGTTGGAATGTTTACTGTCGCGTGTCGCCACAAATATTTCTTTTAAGGAGAGCTATAGAATTACTTCATACCTTTGTTAGGCAAAGCGTTCATCCCGTGACCGCGGCTACGTTCGGCGACTGACTGTCGCCTCGAACCCAAGCTCATTATCACAATTCTCGAATAATTACAATCGGGTTGAATAACTACAATTGTTCAATTACAGCTATAGTAGACTCTAGGTTACAATGTTGCGGGATTATCCAAAATTCCAAAGGCTCCGGTGTTCTTTCATCTCCGACACGGCCATCCTGACTATCACACGTCCTCGTGTGTAACTAAAATATCGTATTTCTTACATTAGATTCGATACAACTGACATTATTTGCGATTTAACTAAATGTCCAAGTAAGTCAAGGGTCCAGTGCAATAACAAAGTTTCGTTCGGAGGTTTGACAACAGAAAAATAAAAGAGAATAGGAATTTGTAATGTTATAATTTGTATTCAAAGTGTTAGGTGCGTTCTGTGAGTCGCCAGCCAGACCGTAATGACACAACAGATCATTTTCGATTTCGTACACCGGTGAACCTCAGTTTGTTGGATCATATTGCCACGTTGGGTGCATTACACCCAGAAAGCACGTAAGCCCACTCAACGGGTTACAACAAAAACACATCAACCCTCTCAACGGGTTACAACAAAAACACATCAACCCACTCAACGGGTTACAACAAAAACACATCAACCCACTCAACGGGTTACAACAAAAACACATCAACCCACTCAACGGGTTACAACAAAAACACATCAACCCACTCAACGGGTTACAACAAAAACACATCAACCCACTCAACGGGTTACAACAAAAACACATCAACCCACTCAACGGGTTACAACAAAAGCACATAAAACCACTCGGTGTATTACTATGACCACAACGCAGTGTTAATGATCCTCTGAGGTCAGTGTACTTGCATCGTTATTATCACCGCCGTTGTCATCACCGCAGACGTCTAACTCAGCAGGGACGCAACCTTCTGGCATTTTTCTCAGTCTGTCGTGTCTGTCCTTATATGATCGTTTGCCGTCTAAGGTTTTTAGGGTATATCTATCTCCTTCCAAAATCTCGGCTATTACGAATGGACCCCTGAATTTCGGATCTAACTTCGTCTGGTTTCTTTCCTCGTTTTTACGTAACACGAAATCGCCAAGGTTGAACCTAACTATTTTAGCTTTGTTTTTGTCGAACCTATCCTTATCGTATTTGGCGCAGTGATACATCGAGCATTTTCGACGATCGCATTTGCGTCTAAGTTAGTTTCGCTTAGTAAGGAGTTATCCCGGTGATCGTGGATTCGTTTGAACTCAAACATTGCTAATAGTATTATTTAATTTAATTATTCGTAGATCGTATTATTCATTAGGCTTAGTGTTTGTTAGACTTATTATTAGTTGTACTTATTATTTGTTAAGCTTAGTGATAGACCTGTATATATGTCTAAATAAAATCTCGGCTTTGTGAAACGATGGCTAGTCCACACGAAGAGTCGTCGCGCGCCCAAAATTCGAATCGTGACCCGACATATATATATATATATATATATATATATATATATATATATATACAAGATATATATACAAGAAAGAAGATACAAGAAAGAAGATACAAGAAAGAAGGAATATTATATTAGCGGCATTTTTGTAGCCATTATATAGGGTTTCGATCGCATAATTAATCAGTATCAACTTACCAGTCTTTAACGGAAGGACAAAAAGAAGAGCAGACGACACACAGACCGCAATCATGATCATTTTCAAGTAGAATCTCAAACTGCCGTACATCTTAGAAAACTTCGTTAGTCGTAAGGGATCAAAGGATGATGTCCGCGCTAGGGAAAATAGATGAGAAGCGGCTATTTCAACAACCACCGTGTAGGTACTGCACTAGCCAGAAGTATCTGCGACAGAAATCAGAATACACTCGTTTTCGCATGGTTGGATCAATTTCGCGTGGGACTAACCTGATTGAACCTAACGCGGGATAATTGCTCAACTCACGACTTTAACCAGCCCGCTTGATTCTCTGTAAATGCTTGAAATTGACGCTTGGATTCTTTCCAGATTAACTAGCTTTGCCCCTCCCTCCCTTTATCTATTTTCTTAGATCGACTTAGACTGCCACAATATATTATCTTTCTTCTTTTCTTTCCTTTTCTTTCCTTTTGATCTTTTAAAGCCCTAAATCGCTGGCTATTTTGTATACTATATATTTTGTACACTCAATTACTCTGTAAGTCATAAGTACATATGTTTTACAACGTTATTTGTCATATTTCAGTTAAACCCCAGAAAAGCCAGAAATATATTTTCAGCATGTTTTAACGCGCCCCTGGCAAAGATCTCAAAAACGAGTTGCGGCACAATTTAAAGCGACAAATAGCATCGCGTGTCTCGTTGTGGTAACACACGGTTCGCCAGTTTTTTTTTTTTTTTTTTTTTTTTTTTTTTTTTTTTTTTTTTTTTTTTTTTTTTTGATATCGGTGACTGCCATATTCTCTTGAGTTTCCAAATCGTAAAGAATCTTTCCCCAGGGATTGGTCAACTGTGTATGTCCCCATGCGACGTAACTTGCTTAAGGAACACGAGCCGGTGATATGCAGGCAACGTATAATTGATTATCATTCGCTCTGAAACGCTGAAGTAATGACCAGTGCAGTGGTCCAGTGGTCATATTGAATGCCGCTGGATATATCAGCATTTGGCAACCTAACCCAGAGAAGCAGGAAATATGAAGCTACCGAATACCAATTAACTTCGTAGTTGCACGGTTCACATTCCATCATTTCTGAATATGCGAGGACAGTCCTCTTATTGTGCTTTTAATTCTTTTATTTGTTTCATTTTCAGCAAATATACTGGTTTTTTTAAATTAAGCTTCTGTTTATACAGAGTTACAGATTATATTAATTTTATATAGAATATATTTAAGAAAGATATTTAATTTTTTGCTAGTTAAGTATTGATCGATTAAGTTACTGTACCTTTGTTCCGATAAATGCGTGCCATTTCCTCGAATCTAATATCATAGCAAATGCCAATACCTATTTTGCAGCCCTTCACATCGAACGTCGTTAGGGAGTTACCAGGACTGAGTGAATCACTCTCTCGAAAAGTAATCTTATTAGGAATGTCGATGTCGAATAGATGTACCTAATAACATAAAAATGTAGTCGCTAATTCTATTGCTGCAACTTTTGTAATTTAATATCAAAGTTACCAACTCCTAAACTTTAATTATTTTTTATTTAATAACTGACAGCGTTTTTATCACTTTCTTTTATTAAAAAATCTTATCATTTAATAATGTTTAAAAAGGAGAAAAAATAAGTATAATAATATTTTAAGTATTTGAAAAATTTATACAACACAAACACATTACAACAAAAATGGGCGTTTCCCGTATCATAACGTATTTTATAAACCGTAAATTATAGAATTGGTTATAGTATACGTATGTACATATGTATATTCCTAAATTATTCCTAGATAGAGTCACTTTCTTCGCCCCAATATTTTCAAATTCAAAGCCATAAAGGAATATATTACTTACCTTTCGGTGTTTTGCTATCAAAGTTCCATCGGGACCCCAAATAGTACAGGTATTGTACAATTTATCGCCCTCTATTTCAGGCATCGTACCACCAACTACATAGATGTTGTTTTCTTTAGCTGCGTTCGATGAAGCAACGCTCGTTTCACCATCAGGAATACTCTCGGCGTATTTTGGAAAGTACTCTGCGTTACAATATTTCAATTAATGAAATGTCTTTTGTTCCAACCATAAATTAAATTGAAATGTTTGTCAGTTTTTTATTTTTTAAATTATTAAAATAACTAAGTTTTATATTTCGACTTAATTAAATATGCAATTACTTAGCTAATAGTATATATAATAAATTGTTTCTACAGGTTCAAAATGAAAAATGAATATTTAGAAATATTTAATTACGACAATGCTATTTGTGTTAGCATCAGTGGCTTGTTACTCAACGACTTTGCTAGTACTTTTTGAAACATAAAGTTAGTTTTCAATTAACACTTATACTAGAGGCGGAATTATAAATGCAAAATAATTGATAATACTAATTTATAAGTACCTAATTATTAGTATCTTCAAAAATATATTTATACAAAAATCACGATAATCATGAAAATGGGGAAATCCTATATTCTCGAATCAATTCACAATTTATTTTGTATATTAATTAGATTCCGCGCTCATCAGTACGTACTCACTGGCGAGATCGAGAAAATGTATCGGCAATTCCTCGTACGACCAGAGGATCGGAAATATCAAAGGATATTATGGCGCAGCGCGAGTGGAGAAACAGAAACATATGAGCTTAACACCGTAATACTCTTATCATAGAAATAGAAGCAGTCCTCAATTCCCGCCCGCTAACTCCTATCTCCACCGATCCAAATGATCTCCTAGCCCTCACTCCCGGACATTTCCTCATTGGCGATTCATTAATGTGCTTACGTGATCGAGATTTCAGAGACATTCCATCGAACCGACTCTCCAAATGGCAGCATATCCAACAGCTTAAACAACATTTTTGGAACCGCTGGCATAAGGAGTATTTGAACGAGCTAACCAACCGCAATAAATGGAGCAAGGGTGGACACAGCATCCAAAAGGGCACAATCGTCATCCTCAGAGAGGACAACGTTCCCTCCATGCATTGGCCTCTGGGCCGAGTTCATCCAGGCGCCGATGGTGTTGTCACGTAAAATAACAAAATAAAAAAGGAATTTGAGGTAAAAAATAAAAAAAAGAAAACTTTATTTTTTTTCTAACATCAATACACTTTACAATCTACTTCCGAACTCTGGGCGTGACTTTTTAAGACTGACTCTTATGATTTTACTTTCGATCGGATCCGATTACTTTCTTTTGTCATCCCTCAACATCCCCACCGTCCATGCATTTGCTAGGCGTCCGCGACCGTTGCCACGTGCTCTTTCTTCTAGAACCTTCGGTGGAAGGACCGTTGGGATGTTGATGGTTCATTAGGCACTTCAGCGATATACATTGTCGCCGAGTGCTTTATCTCTATCGTCAGTCCGTCGGATTTGAAGTATGCCGGTCGTGACAGTGTCATCCGGACAGCTACAGTTCAGACGGCAAAAAGCATTTTGGATCGGGGCGTCAAAAGGCTTGTCCCACTGCCAATTCAACCCGATCTCGAGAAACCCGAACAACTAGCCACCGAGACGAAATAAGATGGGAACTTCAACCACACCTCGCTAGTTTGATCGGTACCCTCTCAACGGGGGGAGAATGTTACGCCATGCGGCTTACCATAGGTCATATTCTTAACTATCGATCGCGGCACTATAATGTCGCAGACGGACCGTCGCGTCTGCCCGGCAAACAAACATTGTAGTGGCAAGCGCATGATTCATTAAGCAGGGCGACTTCCAGAAACGTCGACTCGTGGTCGTTATTTTACCTCGCGTAAAAGAATGTGGCGTGATCCGAACGTAGTGGGGGTCGCCTTCCAGAAAAAACGAAAAAAATCGAAAGGCGTTCAGAACTTTTCGAGAAGTCGAACCGTCAACACAGGTGGTATGTCGCGCATTACTTATCAACCAAAACGCAGTTACATTTTTTTTGTTCCATTTATATCTTTCTAGTTAATAAGTTGTTGAAATAAACATTAATTTATTTGTGTTAATTCTGTGGAATTTCATTGAACTACTGAACTGATCAGTTCGTGGCGTCGATTATTTAATCGTAACGGGAAATTACAACTCTCGTTGACGTGCTATCTCGCGATCGCGTCTCTCCGCGAACGGTCGAAACAAAATGATTCACTAAAAACTGTCCTGAATTCCTAAGAACTTATTTACCGCAAAACTGACAAAGTGTTTATTTAAAAAATGAGGTTGAAGGTAGTCCTTTTCTTTCATTTCATTCATTTTCATTTTCTTTCTTAAGTATGGCTAACACAATATCTAATCAATTAAAATTTTATATTTTCACGTGAAAAGTTTCTTTAGATAATTATTATCAACATGATGACTAACTCTTACGGATTAATACGTGTCTGTAGGGCAATCCGGTGGACTCGATCGGCTTTTTACTTCGAAAGTTGAGTAATCGGTGTCGCTTTCTTACGCATCTTTGAACTGTATAAATGTTTTAAAATTGTTTGATCCAGAATGTACCACACCGGACAATCAAGAAGGCAGGTGCCTTGACTACAGAAAATGTAAACCTCTGCAAGAAATATGGCAGATACAGTACCGTACAGCCACCGATTTTTATAGACGATCAGTGTGCAGATACCAGGGCAATGTTACGATCGTTTGCTGTCCGAACGATCCAAACAAAGAGAAGAGAGAAATTTTAATAAAAACTGTGTATAAGTATAAGGCTTTGCGACCACCATACTGAGGTTTTAGCAACGTCTCTCATACCAGGGTGGTCGATGGTAAACCAGCTGAACTTGGTACGTTTTATGTCTTTCTTTCCGATTAATAATAAGCCATTTACTGCAAAGAATGAACTTTAAAGGCATTAAACAGCACATCAATGTACATTTCAATTAGACTAAATAATAATGCTATGATTTTATCGGTAGTAACTTTACTTATTAACTTGAATTATTTCTTTCTTTTACTTCATGTTAGGAAGAGTATCTTTTTGCTTGAAATAAAAAATTGATATAGGAGTAATAATATGGATAGAGATCAAAAACTGTTAGGGCAGAAATTACACGTTTGAACTTTATAGTTCAGTATAGTTCAAATAGAAATTATATAGAATTATTTAATAATTTGTATTCCACTGGAATAAAAATTTAATTTCTGTCTTTATCAAATCTCTGTTTCAGAGTATTTGTACGTATGTACTTATCGTCTGCTGTATGATCGAATTTCGAATAGGTAATAATCGTTGTTACTCGTTATGTGAGAAAAAATTATGTATATTCACAACTATGACTATTGCATTTTAGGCGCTTGGCCATGAATCGCTGCATTAGGTTTTCGTAATCCCCGAAACCCAGACAAACCACTATGGAAGTGCGGAGGTTCCCTGATATCGGCTAGGCATGTTTTGACCGCAGCACATTGTGCACATATGGATGGAATAGAAAACATACACAATCATAATATTGCCATTCTTAGATTGGTGGAGGAGGTGCCATTTTCGAGTAAGTCCTCAAATATATATATATATATATATATATATATATATATATATATGCTATTGAGTATTACTGAAGTATCATATCCTGAAATTTCTTACTGTACACATATATTGTGTCATAAAGCGTGTATAATTCTTTCTCATACTTTTGGTCATTAGTTTCCTGCATTTTCATTTATTTTTTTATTTTTCAGGGTACGTATATCCCATTTGTACGAAAGAGCCCCTACGAAAGAGCAACTTCGTCGGCTATAACCCCCTTGTTGCTGGATCGGGAGCATTAAGATATAGTAAGTGATATCAATTTTATAATAAAATTAAATAGTTCCAGTCTTAAATATCTTTCTTATTTTCTTCGTAGGACGACCACGACGTAATGCATTAATGGAAGTACAAATGCCAGTGATTAAGAACGCCGAATGCAAAATAGCTTATTCCAAATTTCCTAATGCACCTGATATCACTGATGGTATAATATGCGCCGAACATGCTCAGGGTGGAGAGGATTCTTGTACGGTAATTAAGTTACAGAGTTACTACAAACTATACGGTATCTGAAGACACGTCGATTCGAATTAACATCAAATCGACGTCTTAAACATTAAAAATAATAGATAAACACAATTTAATAGTTTTGCCCACTTCTCACACCTCGTTATGGTATTTAATCTAATTTCCTCTAATCTTAGTTTTGCTCAAAATACATATAACATGTACGTTATAAATTGGAGTATTTCAATACACAAATCAATAGAAGATTATTACTGTATATAAGTATAATTTCAATACAATTCGATCGATATATTTCAGTATCTTTGATCAAAAATTTAACGATCCTTTCAGGCTGACCGCGGCGGATCACTGCTGATACAACATGAATTAACCTCGTATTTAATAGGTATTGTGTCTTATGCTTATAAGTGCGGCACAGCTGGGTATCCCAGCGTTTACACTAGGGTCACATCGTACCTTGACTTCATTCTCCAAGCGATGCAATAATATGATATTACTGTTCCATAAATATCATTGTGTAAAAAACGTAAAGTTGGATTTTCTTATTGTGGAGATAAGAAACAGCTCAAATTTACATTGTTTTGTACGTTACAAATTATAGGCTTAAAATGTACGAAATGTAACTTTGAAACGACACTAATTTTTTACGCACGATAAACCTCCACAACTTAGGTATGTAAAGATGATAAACGTATATTAATTCTATTAATTTGGTAATAATAAACCAACTTTCTGAGAAGTTCTGTAAATTTCGTTTCTTTTGTATCAAGAGAATAATGGAATATTCCACTTAGATCGTATACTTCTTGTATGTACGTACAAAATTTTCCGGCTAATCTAAAACACTTCATAAGATAGAGAGCTTCTGGAAATTCGGACACAGAGAGTGCATAAAATACAAGATAAGTCTCGTGTCTTTCAAAATTATTTTTTATTCGCTAAAAACGTCCTGTGTACTCATGCAATCACATGCAACCTCGAAACTTCACTTATTTTTTATCACTTTCCAATTCAATACACAGTTTCTGCATTTTTGACTATATGTAAGAGAAATTTCCATTCAGCCAAAGGTGTACTTACAGATTATAGATTCCTATACGACTCTCAGTAAAAATTTATCCGCACTCCAGATAGTTAAAACTTCTGTCGACCGTATTGATCCATCTGCACTCTTCGTATGACGTCAATATCTGTTCAGTGCTGCTGCGCAGGTTTCTTTGTGTTACGTCAATTCGTTTGTGACCGTTGCGCGAGTAATGGCGCTTTGCAATGGTGATTTGCAGGAAAACAGTGCAGGATGCTGTGATTCGTTTCTTGTGGTCGGAGGTTATGTTTGATGCCTATATTTATCAAAGATTTAATGCACATTATGGAGAAAGTGTTTTGTCACGAAGTGTGTTTGAATGGGCACAAAAGTTCAAAGAAGATCGCACAAGTGTTATGAAAAAACAGCTGGACGCCCGTCCACATCCACGATGACAACATTGAACGTGCTCATGAACTTATGCTCTATGGAATAGACGAGTGACAGTGGATAATGTGGCAAATCATTTGCAAATCAGCCACGGCTCTGCTTATGCAATAGTACACGACAGATTTGGATTTTAAAAAGTTTGTGCGAGATGGATGCCGAAAAAGCTGATGAAAAGGTGAAGACGACGATGCATTCGTGGTTCGCAGCTCAGCCCAAAACATTTTTTAATGAGAAAATATAAAGGTCCTTCGGCAAATGGACAAAGTGTATACAGAAATCGAGTGATTATGTCAAAAAATGATGTATGTCTTTTTTGACAATTGCTTAAAATAAATTCTACACCGACAGAGCGGGTAACTTTTTACTCACCCTCGTAAGACACTTAAATTTCCAATCTATTATGATGAATAAAAGAGCTTATACTATTAAATCTAATTGTATTTTGTTGCATGAGAGTACACGTGTATGTGATGTACATTACCTTTATATCCCCTTGAACGCTTCAATATTGCGCATATATACTATATTTTGTACAGCTTCTATAAAATTTCGTATGTTTGTTTAGGCTGTTAATCTAGAGGCTGGAGTACAAAGAAGTGGCACAATGATGTGGGCTGATGACATTTATAATTATCAAGGAATCACCCCTACATTCGCTCAGGTATATATCGTTGACTATAATGTATTTAACATATATGATTGTTAGAATATTAATAATTAATTTTTAATTCTATCAGAATTTTAATGAAACTGTCCCTTGGGAAGGAAGAACTGATACCTTGATATCACGGTTTGTACATCCTATATATACGACAAATTTTAGAACATTATATAACGAAGAACCAGATCGTCGTGGCCATGTGATGTGAATAAAAGGACTTGAATTTGATGATATTTTTATAATGTTAGATAACATAACTAAGTATCTTCACAGTAAGATAGGATGACATGGTTTACATGATCTTAATGTTGTTCACTCGAGTGATGATATTATAAGGAAAAGTGTAATATCACAGGTAGGATGATTCATAATTTAGAACTACTAACTCATGTATGTATTAAAAATTAAAGAAATATATTAAATTTTATAGGATATTTATGTTTAGTAACCAGTAATTCAGAGATTGGTATTCATGGTTACTATAACGAGGCTGTAGAAACGCACCCTTTCTTCTTTGCAAATGGTCCTGTATTTATGTCTAAGCCGAAACTGGAACCTCTGAATAATTTAGATTTATTCTTGTTATTTTCTAAAATACTTATCTACAGTATACCATAAGGAATGATACCGTATCGCACCTAATCAAGTGCCTTAAGAAACATCAACAGGATATCACAGTAATCCCTTATCGACTGATATGTAAGTAAAAGTTATCTGTCATTGTTATACACAATTATGTGTTAGTGTTATACACAGTTATTTATCATTTTCTATTAATTCAGTTGTAGCCACTACAATATCTATGACACTGGTAGTAATTATAAGAACAATAATGATGTTCTATAAGAGGAAATGATGATTAGGAACAAAAACTTACAGGTAAGTCAAAGTATATGTTATTTGCCATTTGAAAAGAAAGTTACTAACTTGGAATTTTTTGATAAATAATAATTGTGCAAAATATATTGGATTTCAAATTTGTCAAAAATTGAAATTTAAGAAGCATTGTAATAATATAACATTAATATTTTGATTTTTCAGGAGATATCATGCGGTGGATGGATAATATGTAAAAAATATTAAGCAGTATATGAATTTTCATATTGCGTAGAGATAACAAAATGAATTTTAAAAAATGTCGACATGGTAATAAGAAATAGCATCATGACAAAGAATATATAAACACAGTTTCATTTTTTATAAATAAAAATTTGTTGTTCCAGATTTTGAAATATAGTGAAACGTTTAATTAGTATCTTAATATCTTTAAATAATTATTATTTTAGAATCAATTGTAATTGTATCATACGTACTTTTGAATTCGTGCAAGAACATATGTTATTTTGAAGTAGTTATTATTAGGAAATTGTTAGACGCGAACAGTATGCGAAAAGTTAGTATGTAGTGTAATAATTATCAATCAAAGCACAAGAATTAAATTCTTTAGGAAAAAATTTCCGGAATTTCTTATTTACATGATTATAAAGAAATCCATAACAAAAAGGAGCTGCTTTCTAATACTTCTCTTCCTTGTAATGCCTACGTTAACAATAACGAGGTTCGACTTTTTGTTTTTAGAGGGATACTGGAAAATTTGAAAGTACAGTACCATTGGGAAGAAAATCACGATATTGAAAACGATATTTGCAAGTAAATTTCCAAAAAATCTGTTTTCAAATTTTCGCTTTCTATTTCACATTAAAAGAAAGGGAGGGCTGCCTTCTTTTTCTGCAAGACAAAACAAACATTCTGAATCTCGTATCAATGAATGATGTCAATAAGTTATTTTTCTTTTCAGATTGAACAATATTCCAGATTTATTCATAATTTCATACTACGCGAAGAATAGACTTTCATAGGTATATAAAGGAAATATTAAGTATAGGAAAACTCTTTTTCGTTGTAGGTGACATATGCTTCACGGTTGAACACATGTATTTTTGAACACATATAAATGAAAAAGTACTCTTATGGAGAAAAAGAATTGATACCTTCGATTGACATTAGATAATGTATATAAACTTATGAACAATCACTATCACTATCAGTTTGTATTTTAGGTGCACACGCAGATTTGTTGGAGTTCTTATAAAATGTACTTCCTGTACGAACGTTTTATTCTTCCAAATTTTACGATACTATGTCTCATATGATAACTATATGGATTAAACGTAATATAAATGATCCGAAAATAGACTCGAACGACATTAATTGTCTTTCTATTTATACCAATATCGAAAATACAAGTAAAGCTGGAGCAATAGTATGCAAGAATGGACTATTTATTATTTTAAACCAAATCATAGCATATTCAGAATGCACAGTATTATCATGAAACGACGAGTTTTATGTTAATTCCGACCGATTACAATACCTTTCTTTCGTTTACAAGGAACGACGAGACTGGCAGTTGCGTGATTTCCAATGCAAAAGCCGCGATATCTGCACGATAACCTAACCTCAACCGATTTTGTTGTACTATTCTTACGTGGACTTCGTTTGTACCACTTTCGTAACAAAAATAGAATACGTAGAACACAGCATTCCGTTATGCGATATTGTCGATTCCTAACATCCGAAAAATCAGAGATAATTTTTTCCCTACAGTTGTACATTTGTGTGAAAAATTACGAACGTAAAGTTGTTTGGTGCATGCACAGTCCTCCCCTCCGCTGCATTTGCGTGGACATGCTAGAAAGATTCACTTTTCCACGGTGAAACTGTATGTATTATAATTTCATTTTTACAAAGGTCGAACATCCTACTATGCATAAATTTAATATTAATATAAGCAGGTTTCGTGTTAAGTATTACATCTGACGTATAAGCACACGTGTGTACGAGCCTTGGTTTTAAATGTCTTATAGTAGACACCGAAAAGATTATTCAGTTGGATATCTGACTCAACATCAATATTTTACTAGGAGATAACATGTTAAGAACACGTTGGTGGATGGCATGGGAGATGATGAATGAAGACATACTTCTGTGAGATACATAAAATAGTAGTCAGAACGTATTTTGGCGCTTGGGGACAGCAACAGCTTTTTTTTTGTTTTTATTTATTTGTTGAAATTACAATCAATTCTCGCGTTGAGAATTTTCAGTAATTTTTCCGGCGTGGCGCAGTGACATGGCTGTTTATTTACAATAAGTTAATACTTATTATAGATAGGTATAATTTATAAGTATTATAAGTAAGTGCATATGCTTAATTTGGATAATTAAATGAATCTAACGTTTAGGTCTAGCGAGTAGTGCCTCTTCAGCCTGCGAATCTGGTCCGTCGTATCGAGTAGTCCAGTGATTAGGGGGTTTCGGTGTTTCTTGACTCTTTTGCTATATCTGTCGCTATATTTTGCTATTTCCTCTTTGACTGTAGGTATCTTGAGGTCGCGATGGATGGTTTCGTTGGTAACATACCAAGGTGCGTCTATTAAGGCTCTTAGCGCTTTCGATTGGAATCGTTGTAGTATTTCGATGTTGGAGTTACTTGGACAGCAACAGCTGGTGATACTGTCATACACCTCCATTTATAAACTTTTGAAAATCGATGTGACCTTCAAACTTTAGTGTATTCTGTTTCACAGCACAAAATGTTTCCGAAACGTAAGTTTATTGTTACAATAAACTTGACTAGTGGCTCTGAAATACTATCCTTGAAAAAACAATGGGGAAATTGGAGCAAAAAAAAAGAAGGAAATAAACAAAGACCTTGTTGGTTCGTAAAAATAAAATATGCTACAGGAAAAATTTTTTCCAACGGATTGAGATGCGACAAGCTTTAAAAGCTATGACGCGAATCGAGCGTTTGTCTACAAGAGCGCATTTTCGGTGGATATATATGTCGGAATGACATTGGGGATAGGGTTGTCGGTGTTTGAGGAGTCTTCATTGAAGGTAGCCATCGTTGCGGTGTAACGAAGATACGATTTATTGACACAGGTATGAATAACACAGGTTTTGACAATCTACCACGGCGGTGAGACGTCCGCGACACTAGTGACAGTGGTCTCCGGTTCAATAACGAATCCGCGGCCAACGGGATGACAGATGGGCGTTCTCGCTGAATCTAAGTCTGACTCGTAAAAATAATTGCTGAGCGTAAAGACGTTACTCTTTGGTCGACGGGAGCGCGTAAAAGAATGCCCGTCCCGTCCCGACGATGTCACAGAGGAAAACTATAATGGGGTGTGTCTAAGGACACGAGATCATCGGATTCGTCGAGGAAAGCCTTCGTTTAGGAAGTAAGGGAAATTGACGTTGCTGCTAATTGGTCAATCTCCATATCGGTGGTTAGAAAAAGATGTTAGCCGCCCTCGAGGGAAAGTTGCTAGTGGGAGACGCCGCTCGTTGAAAAATATGTCTCCCCTATCTTCCCGTAGTTGGGACAAAGACTGTTTGTCTGTTTGAAGGACTTTAGTTAACTAAACCTTAAGATTTATAACGGGCCCTCCAGCTAGCCGAACATGTACTGCGGAGACGCATCGACATCTGGCAATCATCTTACTCGAAGAATAGGGTCTGCGTGTGGCGAGCCACGGGACAGAAACCGTTGGAATGTTTACTGTCGCGTGTCGCCACGAATATTTCTTTTAAGGAGAGCTATAGAATTACTCCATACCTTTGTTAGGCAAAGCGTTTATCCCTTGACCGCGGCTACGTTGGGCGACAGACTGTCACCTCGAGCCAAAGCTCACCGTCACTAATCTAGAACAATTACAATCGGATTGAATAACTACAATTGTTCAATTACAGCTATAGTAGACTCTAGGTTAGAATGTTGCGGGATTATCTAAAATTCCAAAGGCTCCGGTGTTCTTTCATCTCCGACATATAATTATATAATGACTCATTGAAAACCAGCTTTCATTTTTTGTTGATAGTATGGTAAGAAAATGTGAAGTTCGAACGCTTGTAACGATTGCCTGAGTTGCGTCATCCTTGGTTTTAGGAAAAGATAGGGAAGTCACTGAAGGGTGTCGCGGCTTCGATGTCTTTCGTAGCTGCGACACGGAGGCCTCTCGGTTGTTCTTTGAACAATCGTCAACGTGGACGAACGTCAAAGCGAAACCACGCGAATTCGGCATTTCCGATAATACGGAACTCTGTAAACGCGACTGCGTTGAATTCGTTCGATTAATTCCTAGCAGTATCTATAAACAGTGAACTTAAGGCCCCATACACAACTGCATACGCTAGGTTGTAAGAAATAATAGCTATATAAGTATGTAGCGGCGCATGAGTTAGAGAACGATGCAAATCGAGAGCGACTCATATTATTGTTTTGCCTCGTGACACTTACACAGTCTTGACGTACATGTAACGTCAACAAATATCTCCAACAGACTCAGGAAACCTGAACAGCCTTGCACACGACACCGACTCCCAAAACAAAGGAATATGAATTCGGCACATAGGCATAAGATAAACGAACATCTAGAAGGGCTGTGTCTTGATCGAGTCTTTCAGTCTTTCGGTAACGGTCAAATCGCACACTTGTAATCCTATTATAAAATAAAGGTACCTCGAACTCTGGTTCAAGAACCCAACATTTTTTTATTATTATTTTCCCATTATTTTTACGTGACATTTTGGCGATCCTGCCAGGATCCATTCGCTTCAGTGTAAACGAAGTTACGATTTCGGTCTACGGACATTATTGAAGATCGAAGGATTCGAACTACTTGTGTTATGAACTTTGCTGTCAATAATTTACCACGGTGGACCAAATTAACGGGGCCACTGTCAGCATAGAACAAATCAACAGAACGAGTTTGACACTCAAACGCATTTGAACGCGCCACAGAGGAAAACACCGCAAGGGAACCTCATTCTACGAACTTACGTATCAAGGTGAGAAAAGTCGGAATTCTTTTAAACAATATAGAACGCGAAAAGTTAGTTTCTCTAGTAACTCTAGCGAAGAGACAATATGAACAAGAAAGACACAAAAGCCGAGACAAGTTTACCCTCTACAAGTGGAGTTCAAAATAAAACGGGAACACTCGATTCCTCTACCAGAGCAATTTTAGACTTAATACAGAGACAGAACGAAGAATTTCGACAACAATTTAACGAAATAAAGAATGCTTTAAAATTAGCGAACGAAGAAAATAGAAAACGCGCTAACGAAATGGAAATATTAAGTAGAAACCTCTCTCGTGTTAAACTACCACAAATAAACGTAAAATCAACTGAATTCGGTTCTATGATGACTGACGATGACGATAATATATCAGTATTAAAACACGATACTAATCCACCTCCACCTATGCCACAAAAGCCACCAACATATGTCCAACCATCCAATTCAACAGCTGGAAACTCTGGAAATCTAAAAGCTGTTTAGTATCTCCGATACTAAACGGAGAAAACGATATAAGTGTAGAAGATTTTATTCGTGAAATAAAAGAAATGAGAATGATGTGTAGCGAACAAACGTTATTATTAAAAATGATCAAAATAGAGAAAATTGTAGGAAAAGCCGCAATGACAATCCGCAATATCCATATTAACGAATTCGAAACTCTGTACGAAGGATTAAGACGTAACGTAGCTACTCAAGCATCAGTAAGAGAACACCAAGATCAGTTAAGAGTGATAAAGCAAGGAATAACCGAAAGCGTGCAAAATTATAACATTAGATTTCGACGTGTTTTCAACAAACTTCAATACAGCATTACCAATGAATATAAAGACGAACTAACTCGATGAGCGATGAACGATCGACTATACATGGTTTCTGTGATTGACTATGTAAGAGGCCTTCGTTCAGAAATAGGACACGTGCTATTGGCTAATCCCCCCCCCCCCCCAAACATCATCGATGCAGAAAAAAAGGCAATGGACGTGGAAAAATACTTTCGCGAAGACAACGCTCGCAGACGGATGACACGACAAACAACCACTCCACCATCTTATCGTAACCAGACGTCTCGTCCAGTAGGTAACCGCTTCACGATTACAAGTAACATGAATAACAAAACTCCACCCACACAAAACATTCTACCAAGAATGAATAATTTTACAAAGCTTGAAAATCGACCATTAAACGAAAGGCCACAAACGAAATGTTTCAAATGCGATCGATTGGGACACCTTGCCAATCAATGCCAAAATTTTCGAATACCGCCTCAAACAAAAGCCCCTCCAGGAATAAACCACATTCAAGAACAATCAGAATTAACAATGCTACCTCAGGAAGATTATCCACAATACGACTACAATTACCAGGACGACGAGGATTGCGATTTTTCGTTGACTCGGGAGCAGGAATCAACTTGCTTAAACGAGGATGCTACCCAGGAAGGACAATAATACCAGACACATAGAAATTCTCCATGGAACATTCCAAATACGAATCCAATTCCAAAATTAAACTAAATTTATTCAACAAAGAGATAGAATTTTCCTTAGTAGATGATAATTTCCCTATCATAGAAGACGGCATATTAGGCTTACCCGGTTTAAATCAATATCGATTCGAACTCTCCAATAAAACATTAAAATTAGATAATAATACTCTTCTGCTGCAGCAAGAACCACCCCTCGCATCGGGAGAAATCGTTCAAAAAATTGTATACTTCGACGGAAAGCCAACGCCAGTATGCTTTATCAATGGTGGTAAGTTTTCAGTCCAAATTTCTAACATTATTGAAAATATAAACACTGTAGATCAAATCTAAAAATTCAAATCTTTGATTCGACTATCGCACATAGAAAAACCTCTTAGAGAACCTATGTAGTATTTTCGTCTGTACCTACTTAAATTATATTTATCTTATTTTCCTTTAAGCATTCGTGAACGTAGTGGTAATGAACTTCAATGTGTTTAGAATTTTTTGTGAAATTTCCGTACTTTGCTATACTTATCACTCCAGAGTTATCGTCATAAATTTTTACAGGGTTATTGTCTAGATTTACATTGAAGACCTTCATAATTTCTCTAATAGACATTAATTCACTCACCGCTTCCGATAGAGCTACATACTCTGCATACGTCCAGGCTTTTGTCACACACCTTTGTTTTTTAGATTTCCAACCGATTACATTTCCATACAATTTAATTACATATCCAGAAGTAGATTTTCTATCTAAATGATCTCCTGCCCAATCAGCGTCCACATAACAATCTATCGTTTCACACTTTTCATTCCTTTTCTAATGTAACCTTAAATCTTTAATATTAAATATTTCAATATTTCGGTACAAATATTTCAATATTCGCAAAGCATATTTAAAATGTGTCTCGCTACAACAATCTTGAAATCTACTTAAGATAATTCACACTATAACTTATATTGGGTCTGGTATTTGTACTAATATACAGCAATGCGCCAATTAAATTCTTGTATCCAATGTCATTTCTATTTATCTCAGCGTTTTCAATTTTTAAATTTGTTTCCGTTGGTGTACAGTACAATTTGCTGTTTTGTAATTTATATTTGTTCGCTAATGATTCAATGTATTTCGTTTGGCTTAGTTTCATTTCATTTTTTATATAATCATACTCTATATTTATTCCAAAATATTCTTTTACTTCACTTAAATCTTTCATTTTAAATTTATCAGGTAATAGCTTCTTTACATTTTGTATCCTTTTTTTGTTTTTACTACAGATTAACAAATCGTCTACATATATTAGCAAATAAACAACATTTTCCCCCTCTCCATGAGTATATAGGCACAACTCTATGTTATTCTTCTTAAAATCCAATGTCGTCACATACCTATCAAAACACTCATACCAATCCCTCGGACTTTCTTTTAACCCATAAAGCGCTTTCGATAATTTACAAACTCTATTCGTTCCGTCCGCATATCCCTTTGGTTGATTTACATATACCTCCGAGGTTACTTCACCATTTAAAAAGGCAGTTTCTACATCCATTTGCTCAATTATTACTCCATTTTGACAACAATATGATAGCAATATCTTAAAGGTCTGATTACTCGCCACTGGAGAATATATGTCATCGGCTACGTTTCTTTGTTGAAATCCCCTTACCACTAATCTAGCCTTATACCTGTCCTCTGATTTTTTCGTGTAAACCCATTTTACATCTAATACTTCTTTGCCTTTTACCCTTTCTACCAATTTCCAAGTTTTATTCTTATAGAGACATTCTATTTCCTTATCCATAGCCTGTTTCCAAACTTCACTATTTTCACAACAAATCGCCTCCTCAAATGTGCAAAAGATATCTACTCTACAATAATTTGCGTGAATCTCACTACTGTTTTCCTTTTCTGGATACCTTACTGGAGTTTTCTTATTACGTGTAGATCTCCTAGGAATCTTTACGCTTTCAGAACTATTATCATTTTCATCTTCTCTACTTTCTAACTCTTCCTTATTCATGCTGTCCAATAAATAATTATCTTTACTATCATCGCTAACTGCATCGAATGAATTCTCCTCAAAACCGATACATTTTTTGTCTGTTTCTACGACCTCTACATGTCGCTACTGTTATTTTTACACCTAATAGGACTCTCTAACCTACTTCACTATATCCTAACAGAATTCCCATATCTGCCTTCTTATCCCATTTGGAAACTCTTTTTTGTTCTGGCCTTCTTACAAAAACTTTACTTCCATATAGATGTAGATTTTTAACACTTGGTTTTCTCCCGAAGAATATTTCAAAAGGTGTCTTTCTTTCTATAGTATTCGCTAATATTCGATTTTTCAAGTATGCCGCTGTACAAACTATTTCCGGCCAGTACCTTTTATGTACTTTCGCTTCCGCTAACAAGCAACGCGCCATGTCCATCACTGTTCTATTATACCTTTCCGCTGTCCCGTTTAATTCATGTACGTATGTTGGGCAATTATTTATTCTTATACCTTTATCCCTAGCAAATTTATAAATTCGATTATTTAAATATTCTTTACCATTATCGCATCTTAATATTTTTAACCTCTTGCCCGTTAAATTTTCGGCTTCATTTACGAACTGTACGAAAGAATCAAAGACCTCATCTTTTGATTTTATACAATAGATCCTAGCTATTTTACTATAATCATCGATAAATGAAATGAAATATTTTTCTCCATTGAATCCGGTAGTCTTAAAGGGACCACATACGTCCGTATGAATAATTTCCATTATTTCCCTAGCCTTAGTTCGATTATTTTTGAAAGGTAAGTTATGCATTTTGCTTTCTATACACACCCTACATTTCAAAAGTTCCTTTTCAAATTCATTCGGTATGCCAGTCACTAGCTGCTCTTTACCCAAAATCTCTAAATATTTAAAATTTACGTGTCCTAGCATCCTATGCCATCTTTCCTTTTTACTCATACCACTACGTTCGGCGCTGTTTACTAAGTGCTTCTTCCCTTTCAATATACTTTTTATTCTATATGTCCCATTCTCTTTGAACTGAGCTGTAAGTATATTATCCTCATCTATTACTTTCGCAATATTTCCTTTGGAAATAACCGTATTCTTATCGTCTGCTGGTTTACCTAAACTAATCAAATTTGCGGACATTTCTTTCGCGTAAAATACTTTCCTCATATTTATTTTATTTTGTTTTCCGAATGCTTCAAAATAACTTATAACATTCCCAACTTTTGTCGCTTTTATCGGTCTATTATCGCCTAAATATATATTTACCGGTTCTTTTAGGTCGATAGATTTATCGAAATAATTTATATTATTAATTATGTGATCGGTACAACCGCTATCTAATAGCCACACTATTTCGTTCTTACTTATTTCATTCGTCTCACTGCTGTTTGCTGCGTGCGCCGTTGCTGTCCATATGCCTGCTCTTGAGTTTCCATGCTCGCCCGTGCCGGTTCTTGATTGACGATGAAAGTTTCCACGTCCTCTGCTCGTATTGCCTTTGTTCTCTCTTCCTCTGTTTCGACCACGTGTTGGCCCATGCCAATAGCCGTTACTGCTTCCCGCTTGGACGCCATTTTGACACTCTCTCGCAAAGTGTCCTAATCTTCCACATCTGAAGCATCCTTCCTTTTTTGCAGAAAAGGCGTTGGTTTGCCTTTCTCCTCGATTGGATTTATTTTTCTTCTCTGCTATCTCTATTTTATTTTTTACATACGCTACCGTTTGATCCTCTTCTTTCAATGCGTCTATTATGTCCGCTATGTAGCTGTATTCTTCGGGTAACGTATTCAGCATGTAATTCAGCTTTTCCCTCTCACTTACTTGTGCGTCCGCACTTTTTAATTCATTTATTAATTTTTCGAAATCGTTAAAGAATGATGCTGAATCACTGTAGTTCTCCAGTCTTATGTTTTCCAATCTCCTTCTGCATACGATCTGCAGTGCCGTCGACTCTTTCAAGTACATTTCATCGAACCTTTTTATTATATCATACGCCGTTTTTCCTTCCCTAACATACTCCAATTGTCTGTTCGATATTGCACTATAAATTATATTTATCGCCTTCAAATCCTTTTTGTCCCAGTCTTCATCGTCTCTTTCGTTCTTCATTCTAGTTGTAACAACCTCGAATTCCTTATATTTGAGAAACATCGTGATTCTTTGCTTCCACATTCCATAATCCTCACCATCGAATATAGGTATCATGATTTCCGATCTCTCCATTTTAATTGATTCTTCTTTTTTTTTCTTTTCTTACTCAAGCGTTCCTACGTGCTCGAAGTATATTTTTTTTCTCTGAAAGTTTTTTTTTCTTTACTGAAAACTCACTCGCAAGATCGTAACCACGCACTAAATATCTTGCAAAACTAGTAACCACGCTCTGCTACCATGTTAAGGAAATTCGAGGATTTGGGAATACAAATAATTGACTATATTTCCCACACAACAGTTATACATCTATATTACTCTCTGAAGAACGTCTTGCACGCACGCTGGTCGCCAACCGACTATCCTAGATTCTTCTAACATCTGGCAACAGTCTTTTGTCTCCACTAAGACCTTGACGCCCTCTAACCCTTACACACACACTCTCATGTACAGTGTAAATGTATCACTTCCCTAACAAATAAGTATGTTATTTCGTTACCACTTATCTCGTTCATCTCGCTGCTGTGTGCTGCGTGCGCTGTTGCCATCCATATGCCTGCTCCTGAGTTGCCATATTCGCTCGTGCCGGCTGCTGATTGACGATGGAAGTTTCCACGCCCCCTGTTCGTATTGCCTTTGTTTCCTCTTCCTCTGCTGCGACCACGTGTTGACCCACGCCGATAACTGTTACTGCTTCCCGCTTGGACGCCATTTTGACACTCTCATGCAAAATATCCCACTCTTCCACATTTGAAGCATCCTTCCTTTTTTGCAGCAAAGGCATTAGTTTTCATTTCTCCTCGATTAGACTTATCTTTCTTTTCCGCTATTTCTATTTTATTCTTCACGCACGCTACCGTTTGTTTCTCTTCTTTCACTGCATCTATTATATCCGCTATGTAGCTATACTCTTCGGGTAACGTATTGTTTTCGCACGTTCGCTGGGAGACGCGATCTCGAAGAAGCGCGCCAACGGGAGTCGTAAATTCCCGTTACGATTTGCTAATCGACGCCGCGAATCGCTCGATCCCTTATTTCGTTTAGGATAATAAGGGTAGTTAAATGAAGGATAACGCTGTTGCTAACAGGTTATTATATATTTTCACAAACCAACAACTTCGGTGTAACACAAAATGAATATTTGTTATGAGATGACTACGAATGAGTGCGACCTGAGTCTCTAGACGGATTATCGCGTATACTGATGGATTTGTCGACTCATTGTATTCGAATTGCTGACCGCTTGACGAGATGCTTGATTGAGACTGACTGATCTTCGGGTGTAAACCCGGTCGAAGGATGTTGACTGTTCGAAGGATGTAAAGTCAGTGATGTTCGGAGACGATGCTGTGGCGGAGGGAAGCTAAGGATGGGTGTGTCTAGCGCACGGGACCATCGGATTTGTTGGTGACGATTTTGACTAAGGGAGTGAGGGAAATAGTCTTCGTTGTTAATTGGTTAAACGAAGGGTCTTAACCGCCCTCGAGAGAAAGTGGTTCGTGGGAGGAAAGTTGCATCATACGTGAGAAAAACCAACTTTCCCTTGTCAAGCCGTAGTAGACAAAGGTCTTTAGAAATGCTTTGGAAACAGACGTTTGTTCAGTTTGAAGGACCTCGACTAGGAAATTCCTAAGATTTATGGAAGATACTTGAGACTATTGAGGGTACGCAGTGAGTATCCGAAGACATCTGGTTGCCATCTTGCCCGCGGTGTGTGGCCTGGGCTAGGTAGAGTTACGCGACGTAACACGTATTTATCATGTAATTCAGCTTTTCCCTCTCACTCACTTTTGCGCCTGCACCTTTTAATTCATTTATTAATTTTTCAAGATCGCTAAAAAACGATGCTGAATCACTGTATTTATCAAGACTTATCTTCTCCAATCTCCTTCTGCACACGATCTAGTGCCGTCGATTCTTTCAAGTACACTTCGTCGAACTTTTTCATTATTTCATACGCTGTTTTTTCTTCCCTAATATATTCTAATTGTCTATTTGAGAAGGCACTGTAAATTATATTTATCGCCTTCAGATCCTTTTTATCCCAGTCTGGATTGTCTGTTTCAGTCTTCACTCTAGTTATAACAATATCACATTCTTTATATCTCAGAAACATTGTTATTCTTTTCTTCCACATACCGTAACCCTCACCATCGAATATCGATAGCATAATTTCCGATCTCTCCATTTTAATTGATTTCCTATTCTTTACTCAAGCGTTCCTACGTGCTTGAAGTATTTTTTCTTTTATTTTATATTCTTTGAACGTTTCTTCCCTTACTAAACTCGCAAGACTAAAAACCACGCACTAAATAGCTTGCAAAACTAGTAACCACGCTCTGCTACCATGTTAAGGTATAGAGAGGATTCGAAAATACAAATAGTTTACTTTATTTCGCACACAACAGCTATACATATATATATTACACTCTGAAGACTTCGATAACCTTCTTGCACGCACGCTTGTTGTCAACCACCTCCTCTAGATTCTCCTAACAGCCTCCAATCGTCTTTTGTCTCTACTGAGACCTGGACGCCCTCTGACGCTTACACACACATTCACGTGTACAGTGTAAATGTATCATCTACGTAACAAGATCATCAACGTAAAATCCTACCGTCCTCCCGAACATCATAAAACCGAAATAAATAAACAGATGACTGAAATGTTAAACAAAGAGATTATAGAACCCTCCGACTCTCCCTATAACTCTCCTGTCTGGGTCGTTCCAAAGAAAATCGACGCATCAGGGAAACAAAAGTGGCGAGTAGTGATTGACTTTAGGAAGTTAAACGAACTAACAGACCAAGACGCGTATCCACTACCTGACATTAACGATATACTATCACAGCTAGGAAATAAGAAATATTTCTCCTCTTTAGACTTATCCTCAGGGTTCCATCAAATACCCATGGACGAGAATTCAAAGAAATACACTACATTTAGCACACCATAAGAACACTTCCACTATAATAGAATGCCATTCGGGCTCAAGAACGCACCTGCTACCTTTCAAAGAATGATGGATACCACGTTAAGAGGTTTGATTAACAATCATTGTTTCGTTTATCTCGATGATATCATTATATTCGGGCAATCGATGGAAGAACATACTAAAAACTTAGTCATTATATTCCAAAGACTCGGGAAAGTAGGTCTAAGAATACAACCAGATAAATGTGAATTCTTAAAGCCCGAATTAGAATATCTAGGACATGTAGTGACAGCAGATGGAGTAAAACCTAACCCTAAAAAGATAGAAGCAGTAAAGAATTTCAAACTACCAAAAAATCCTACAGATGTAAAATCATTCCTTGGGCTAGCTGGATACTATAGAAAATTTATTAGAAACTTCTCTAAAATTGCCAAACCTCAATCTATTTTTAAAGAAGGACATTTAGTATTAATTCATAACGATCATAAAGAACACAAGATAGATACTGAATGGCCAGGGCCATACACCATTGAAAAAGTGAAAAACCCCTTATTATGAAATAATAGTAAATCACTCGATTAGGAAAATACATGGTAACCGTATTAAACCTTACTTTCCAGGACGATCTTCACCTTCTTCATAGTTAGCTAAGCTAAACGTTATACCCCTTAATGGTAGTTCTATATATCAAGAAAAATTAGCTCATGCATACTTATATAGCGAATCCGTAAACGTAATTATAGGTTTAGACATTAAGAATATATATGCAAAACTCAGCGAAATTAAAAGATTTAGACTAATGTTAACAGAACATTTTAAAAGTGAATGCCCGTATTCCAATGAAATGATTACACGCGCTCGCAAAAGAAATTTAGACAATGTAATCATGCATATTAAATTTATGACACACACTTGTTACCGAAGAGGCTCATTGAATTTTGTTGGATCCATTTCTAGAAGTCTATTTGTAACTCTGGATAACGATAATTTAGAATTAATGAATAAAAATATAGATAAATTTTTTGATGAAAACAATAACTTAAAAACCAATATAACTTACAAAACAAATTTCAAAACTATAGCTTTACCCTTAACTGACAGTCTAGAAGAAATCCTAACAAAAATTGAAAACGCTCCAAAAATCATTAATAATGTATAATCGTATAGAATGCACCTCAATCAAATTTCCAACGAAGTAAACTCTCTTAATTATGAACATAGAATTAGAAGTCTTAAGAAATAGGAACTAAGTGTCTTATAAATTATTAGTTATATTGATCTAGCATTACTAGGAACATATGTATATTTAACAAAATAGGATTATTCGATATTATAAGCAAATGCCTACCTTCCAAATTATGTATTCGCGTATTATGTTGTAAAACCAAAGAAAAAAAAAGACACAGGTATAAGCAATATCTCGAGACCAATAGAGCGCACCTTTAAACACATATTCCACACCTGAAATACAACCATTACGAGAATTACCTGAAGACACCAATTCAGTCATCCTCGAAGCAAGGCATGTAAGATTCCAAAAGGGCATACAAAAGGAGGCACTACACCGAAAATAAGAGTCTGGAGGACCAGCCGCACTCTAACACTGGGGGAATGTAACGTCAACAAATATGTCCAACCGACTCAGGAAACCTGAACCGCCTTGCACACGACACCGACTCCCAAAATAAAGGATTATGAATTCGGCACGTAGGCATAAGATAAACGAACATCTAGAAGGGCTGGTTCTTGATCGAGGCTTCAGTCTTTCGGTAACAGTTTAATCGCACACTTGTAATCCTATTATAGAATAGAGGTATCTCGAACTCTGGTTCAAGAACCCAACATTTTTTTATTATTATTTTCCCATTACTTTTACGTGACAAGCAAAGCGTAACGATAAACAAACTCCGGGCAAAACAATGTTGCCGCTACGTGCAATCGTCAACCGAGGTTGAATTTAAAGTTTTCGATACTCCCCCGAGTATAAATAAAAGAACACGATCGTTAAGACAGTTAGTATCGAACATTCTTATAGCGAATTAATATCGAACGAACGTAAGCATTACCTTGTATACACATATCGAGCAACACTAAGCGAACGACGACTAATTCTGTACTGCAAATAATTTTAAATACATTTGACTACACTAAGTATCAACTCGTCTGGTCATTAATCAACAACGCGTTTAATCGTCCTCCACATACATGTTGTATAAGCTACTATGTGTATATTTATTTATGTTTCCCATAGTACAGACGTATTCCTTATTTTATTGTAGCTGTGTAATTTCAGTAGTCTTGCATAAAGGACATCTGTTTTGTTGCAATTGTATCAGCTATTAATTGTAATACTTGAAGCGTTTGTATCTAATCGTCATGCATCTGTGGTGGCACTCGACCATGGAACTTTCCAACGGCTTCGCGACACAAAGCGCTATACCTTCAAAGCGTAAGGCCGACACGCCTAATGTACCATTGATATCCCTACAGTTCTTTCGCCGAATATTCGGAAGAATGCATACGCGGCAACCGTTGCGGACATCTAATAAACGCGTGCGTAGTGGAGATATCGAGGGGCAACAAAGAAAAGAATCCATTTGGTTTCGAATCAAAGATTCATTCTGCCCCGAGCTGCGGAGTGCGAAAGGTTAAGCGTCATAGCGAAGCAAACACAATTAGAGATACGTGATTATTGACTCTTGATAGTTAATCGTTAATCGTTAATCGTTGTTCATCGTTAATCGTTAATTGTTTTTGATCGTTCATCGTTAATCGTTAATTGTTGTTGACAGTTAATCGTTAGTCGTTAATTGTTGATCATAAATTGTTGACTGTTGATTGTTAATAATTTAATTAACTTTTTTGTTGAACATCAAGAGTATTTCTTGTGGGCACCTTCACCCACTATCCACCTCACATCGTTATTCTACATACGGAAGGCAAGATTGATATCAAGTTCGAAGGACAGACCGCAGAAGTCTGGTCTCTGCTATTACCACGAGACCTTTCGAGACCGCGCAAGGAAGTGCCGGGCCCCTTGCAACTGGACCCAGTGAAACGAGACCAGCCGTCCGTAAACGCGGCATGTGGCGATGGCTTTAGTATCCCATCGCATTTTCGTGACGGACAGGGCACCAAGGATCTCTTTTCTTGTGAACACCGGTGTCAATATAAACGTATACTCGTGCAACAAACTACGCGGATCCGCGAACAAAGATACGTACGAGCTGTTCGCGGCGAATCGAGTGGTCGAAGCAAACCGAAAACGCCTTTCGCGAGTCAAAACGCATCGTCTCTGACGCCACAATGTTAGTGTCACGACCGGCATACTTCAAATCCGATGGACTGACGATGGAGATAAAGATGTGGCGGCACTCGGCGACAATCGGCGGCAATATCGCTGAAGTGTCTAATGAACCATCAACATCCCAACGGTCCTTCCGCCGAAGGTTCTAGAAGAAAGAGCACGTGGCAACGGTCGCGGACGCCTAGCAAATGCAAATGCATGGTGGGGATGTTGAGGGATGACAAAAGAAAGTAATCGGATTCGATCGAAAGTCAAATCATAAGAGCTTCAGTCTTGGAAAGTCACGCCTAGAGTTTGGAAGTGGATTGTAAAGTGAATTGTTGTTAGAAAAAAAATAAAGTTTCTTTTTTTTATTTACACCTCAAATTTCTTTTTTTATTTTGTTATTTTACGTGACATTAGCGCATTCGGTATCGGCAACAGCGCGTGAACGACAAATGGCAGCCGCTAGGATTCGTTACAAAATCTTTGTCTCCCGTGCGATTAATTCTGTATTTAGAATAATTTTAAATATATTTGACAATATCAAGTATCAACTCGTCACGTCATTATTTAAATCATCCACCACAAATCCAAAAACAGAATAAGGAAAACAGAGAAACGAACAAATAGAAAATTAAGTTGCTAACATGTTTTTCTATAATAATATTTTAACATCAATATTGTAATACGCAATGTGTTACGCCGCCTAAAACATCTGCACGCCAGCCCGCGCGACCGGACAACAACCGACCTGCGTAACGTCACTTCGACCCTCAATAAACCTAAGGACCCACCATAACTTTCACTTCCCTGTATTGTTTCGCCATGTGTCTTCAATCCGTTTGTCTTGAAGAATTTCTAAAGCTTAAAAATATTCTCGAAACACAGTCGGTTTTTAGAGAGGTCCTTGGGTTTATTAGTCGCACTTAAAACACGGAGAAAGCGGGTATGCACCCATTAGGAAAATCCGAATAGCCCTGTAATAAAACAAGCTAGGTTTTTCTCACGCACACAGTCATCTATCCACCACGATGGTAGGAGACTCGATACTCATCCCTTCGAGCAGTAGTGCAGGTCATGACCAATCGACACCGCGCTTCGTGGCCCTCACTTTTTCTAACGAAAGTGGGAACAACGAATCCGCGTTCTTTAGGCACAGGGGCACACCCACACCGAACTTTTCTTCCGTATTAGAAAAAGAGCGACAGACAGTCTAAAAACTAACGCCTAACGCGGCAGTCTACACATAGCGCGAGAGTCGCATACTTCACGCAAATCTTTTGTCGGTTCTCGGTGTTGTCGAACACACATCTTCTCTCCTAAATATATTATAGTGCTAAGTCCATTAATACATTAATTTCCATTATAAGAGCCCTGCTCTAGCGTACATATCTATCGCATCTTCATGCGACAAGTTGTTAACTATTTATTTCTCTACGTCAGTGTAATCTAAGTGTTGGAAATATATAATTTATAATTCTGTGAATCACAGTGTTATACAAACTCAATCACCCCTATTATCTCAACGGAAATCAGGGGATCGATCAATTCGTGGTGTCGATTGTTATAATCGTAACGGGGATTTACGACCCCCGTTGACGTCTCTCCTCGCGATTACGTCTCCCCGCAATTGGTCGAAATTTACACAATGTGAAAATGAAAAAATTGGAAGCAACCGAACTACGGATGAAACTAAATCACTTCGCTGCTTGTAAAGATAACTTTTAGTGTTATAAACATAAGTCAAGTAGCAAAGAGCATAAATTGAATTTACCCAAACTCTTCTTGAAATCTGACAAAATGATTCTTTATTTTGTCAAAAAAATCTTTACGTATTTTCCATTCCCATTCGTCGCTTTTTTCAGTGGCGTGTTTATCGCTACGTCGAAACTCCGTCGGGTAGCAGTTAATTTCATTTAAAGTAGAAAACTATTCAGAAACGTGTATACGTTACACAGCAACAAACCAGTCGCCCTGTTATTACCTCGTTCTCAACAGTTCAAATTTCAGGGACAACCGACTACTTAGTATCGACCCAGTACGTCATATTTACTCGCCAAAAGAATTGTAAACGAAAATTGTAACCAGACGTGCCGTTAGTAACTACCATTTTTCGCGAAACTTCTTTTTCATTTGGCGGAAATTTAAACAAACCCCGAAACACCGTGGCGTTTTGCAACTGTCTTTAATCCTTTAAGATAAAAAAGATTGACGCAAAATTTTGACGGGATGAAATTTCACGATATATTCAGGTGAAACGATGCGAAATTAGAGCGAAGCTTATAATGGGAATATAGTTTGCTTGTCTGTTGTCATAAAATGAGATATGCAGAATATATTAAAAAATAGAGTATATGTAATACGAAACTTTATATTATTCATGTTATTATGGACAAAATATCACAATATGTTCATATATTTAAATCTCCTCCGAAAAAGATTATTGTATGTAGAACACAGTTTAACTGTATTTTGAATTCTTGTTTATCAGATCACAATTGATAAGTTGATATTAGGATGATTATCCTCATTTGAAACAATTTTGTGACTGTTACTTGTCAATATACTTTATATCTTATGTACATTTTAAATATAGTACGCAAACTCGAAGTTGCAAGGAACATTAATAAAAACTCAATATTTCAATAACGCCTTTCATGATTATAATTAAATATTTTTTCAAAATGTCGTATCAGTGTTACATCTAGCACCCCCTCCCCCACACACAAAAGTTTACCAATTTATAATATATGTACTAGTAGATTGACAAGTTACGATTTACAGGTTATATAGAATTCTATTTTATGATTTTATAATTTTTCGTTAAATACAATAATCAAATAACTTGCAAATAGTAAAATTTCATTTGTTTTATCGTCAAACTTGTGCAAGGGAACATATTAATGCTGGTAACTTTAGTGACTTGCAAAATTTCAATAGTGCAAGACAGGCCAGATATTCAATTGCAATTGGTTGCTATCCATATTTTCATCGGTCTTACAATAACCTTATGTTATCAATTATGAATTAAAAAGTTAATGAAATCACAACTCACCCAAGGCCAATGGGTATGACTTCTTTTCGAAGATCGATTGAAATCTCGAGTTTGTTGTTTGAGACATTCAGTTACCACAAGACAAAAACACCACTCCATTACAGCCGACGTAAACAAAACATGACAGATTCTTCCAATTCTCGGACAACAAACATAGGCATACATACTGTTTTAAAGTCACAGTCTGTCGTTGAACTTTCGCCAAGTAACTTGATACGCACATATACACGTCCCTCGAAATCAGTTTTCGACGAAAATACATACGTGACATGTTATGTTGCAACCGAACGTGAATTTCTCGCGGGAAATAGCCTGATATCGTTTATTTATGCGTCTCTCAAATACGAATTTTACTATACACTTCGTTTAAGACACGCCATTTTGCAAAACGATTATCGAAAGATTACTGCTTACATCGAGATCGAGAATAGATTCGCAGGAAGCTGGATGCCGCGATTTCTTCCCGCGCTTTACTTTCTTCCGAAGTTGTGATTGGTTGATTTCCTGCTGCCATATTCGGTTTCGCCGAGAATCGTGAACACGTACGCTGGAAGCAATGCGGGGTAATTATTTAATTTATTTCATAATATTATTTAACATATATCGTGAAAAGTTCTGAATATTCGGATTCTTCTGTTATCGTTTCATCGTATGTTAGCATTATCAGCTCTCGATATCGAATTGGCAAACAGAATTTTTCTCATACAAAGTAAGTCACATTAAGTATATGTATATGTATAGTCGAAGCAATGCAATTAAAAATTTTTCCATTTTAATTGCTATTATTTATCACAGACATTTTACCGAGCATTCATTTTATAAATCTTATACATACATATATATATATATATATATATATATCGGGTTTACATTAGAATTAGGGTTAGGGGCGTGAAACGAATCTTCGTTTGGGTTACACGTTGTCGTTATGCAATGGAGAAGACATTGACTAGTGCAAATACGATTATTATAGAACCGGACAAGTAACCGCGGTAGTTAGGTGCTCGAGATACTAATGACAATGATCCTAGGTTCAATAACGAATCCGCGGTCAACGGGATGACAACAGAACGTACTCACAAAGTCTAAGTCTGAGAATAATCACTGATCGCGAAGGCGTTACTCTTGGATCGATGAGATCGCGAGCGAGAAAGCCTTTCCCGTCCCGATGATGCCACACAGGAAAACTATAACGGGGTGTGTCTAAGGATACGAGATCATCGGATTCGTCGAGAAAAGCCTTCGTTCAGAAAGTGTTGCTGCTAATTGGTTAATCTCCATATCGGTGGTTAGAAAAGGATGCTAGCCGCCCTCGAGGGAAAGTTGCTAGTGGGAGACGCCGCTCGTTGAAAAATATGTCTTCCCTATCTTCCCGTAGTTGGGACAAAGACTGTTTGTCTGTTTGAAGGACTTTAGTTAACTAAACCTTAAGATTTATAACGGGCCCTCGGGCTAGCCGAACATGTACTGCGGAGACGCATCGACATCTGGCAATCATCTTACTCGAAGAATAGGGTCTGCACGTGGCGAGCCACGGGACAGAAACCGTTGGAATGTTTACTGTCGCGTGTCGCCACAAATATTTCTTTTAAGGAGAGCTATAGAATTACTTCATACCTTTGTTAGGCAAAGCGTTCATCCCGTGACCGCGGCTACGTTCGGCGACTGACTGTCGCCTCGAACCCAAGCTCATTATCACAATTCTCGAATAATTACAATCGGGTTGAATAACTACAATTGTTCAATTACAGCTATAGTAGACTCTAGGTTACAATGTTGCGGGATTATCCAAAATTCCAAAGGCTCCGGTGTTCTTTCATCTCCGACACGGCCATCCTGACTATCACACGTCCTCGTGTGTAACTAAAATATCGTATTTCTTACATTAGATTCGATACAACTGACATTATTTGCGATTTAACTAAATGTCCAAGTAAGTCAAGGGTCCAGTGCAATAACAAAGTTTCGTTCGGAGGTTTGACAACAGAAAAATAAAAGAGAATAGGAATTTGTAATGTTATAATTTGTATTCAAAGTGTTAGGTGCGTTCTGTGAGTCGCCAGCCAGACCGTAATGACACAACAGATCATTTTCGATTTCGTACACCGGTGAACCTCAGTTTGTTGGATCATATTGCCACGTTGGGTGCATTACACCCAGAAAGCACGTAAGCCCACTCAACGGGTTACAACAAAAACACATCAACCCTCTCAACGGGTTACAACAAAAACACATCAACCCACTCAACGGGTTACAACAAAAACACATCAACCCACTCAACGGGTTACAACAAAAACACATCAACCCACTCAACGGGTTACAACAAAAACACATCAACCCACTCAACGGGTTACAACAAAAACACATCAACCCACTCAACGGGTTACAACAAAAACACATCAACCCACTCAACGGGTTACAACAAAAGCACATAAAACCACTCGGTGTATTACTATGACCACAACGCAGTGTTAATGATCCTCTGAGGTCAGTGTACTTGCATCGTTATTATCACCGCCGTTGTCATCACCGCAGACGTCTAACTCAGCAGGGACGCAACCTTCTGGCATTTTTCTCAGTCTGTCGTGTCTGTCCTTATATGATCGTTTACCGTCTAAGGTTTTTAGGGTATATCTATCTCCTTCCAAAATCTCGGCTATTACGAATGGACCCCTGAATTTCGGATCTAACTTCGTCTGGTTTCTTTCCTCGTTTTTACGTAACACGAAATCGCCAAGGTTGAACCTAACTATTTTAGCTTTGTTTTTGTCGAACCTATCCTTATCGTATTTGGCGCAGTGATACATCGAGCATTTTCGACGATCGCATTTGCGTCTAAGTTAGTTTCGCTTAGTAAGGAGTTATCCCGGTGATCGTGGATTCGTTTGAACTCAAACATTGCTAATAGTATTATTTAATTTAATTATTCGTAGATCGTATTATTCATTAGGCTTAGTGTTTGTTAGACTTATTATTAGTTGTACTTATTATTTGTTAAGCTTAGTGATAGACCTGTATATATGTCTAAATAAAATCTCGGCTTTGTGAAACGATGGCTAGTCCACACGAAGAGTCGTCGCGCGCCCAAAATTCGAATCGTGACCCGACATATATATATATATATATATATATATATATACAAGATATATATACAAGAAAGAAGATACAAGAAAGAAGATACAAGAAAGAAGGAATATTATATTAGCGGCATTTTTGTAGCCATTATATAGGGTTTCGATCGCATAATTAATCAGTATCAACTTACCAGTCTTTAACGGAAGGACAAAAAGAAGAGCAGACGACACACAGACCGCAATCATGATCATTTTCAAGTAGAATCTCAAACTGCCGTACATCTTAGAAAACTTCGTTAGTCGTAAGGGATCAAAGGATGATGTCCGCGCTAGGGAAAATAGATGAGAAGCGGCTATTTCAACAACCACCGTGTAGGTACTGCACTAGCCAGAAGTATCTGCGACAGAAATCAGAATACACTCGTTTTCGCATGGTTGGATCAATTTCGCGTGGGACTAACCTGATTGAACCTAACGCGGGATAATTGCTCAACTCACGACTTTAACCAGCCCGCTTGATTCTCTGTAAATGCTTGAAATTGACGCTTGGATTCTTTCCAGATTAACTAGCTTTGCCCCTCCCTCCCTTTATCTATTTTCTTAGATCGACTTAGACTGCCACAATATATTATCTTTCTTCTTTTCTTTCCTTTTCTTTCCTTTTGATCTTTTAAAGCCCTAAATCGCTGGCTATTTTGTATACTATATATTTTGTACACTCAATTACTCTGTAAGTCATAAGTACATATGTTTTACAACGTTATTTGTCATATTTCAGTTAAACCCCAGAAAAGCCAGAAATATATTTTCAGCATGTTTTAACGCGCCCCTGGCAAAGATCTCAAAAACGAGTTGCGGCACAATTTAAAGCGACAAATAGCATCGCGTGTCTCGTTGTGGTAACACACGGTTCGCCAGTTTTTTTTTTTTTTTTTTTTTTTTTTTTTTTTTTTTTTTTTTTTTTTTTTTTTTTTTTGATATCGGTGACTGCCATATTCTCTTGAGTTTCCAAATCGTAAAGAATCTTTCCCCAGGGATTGGTCAACTGTGTATGTCCCCATGCGACGTAACTTGCTTAAGGAACACGAGCCGGTGATATGCAGGCAACGTATAATTGATTATCATTCGCTCTGAAACGCTGAAGTAATGACCAGTGCAGTGGTCCAGTGGTCATATTGAATGCCGCTGGATATATCAGCATTTGGCAACCTAACCCAGAGAAGCAGGAAATATGAAGCTACCGAATACCAATTAACTTCGTAGTTGCACGGTTCACATTCCATCATTTCTGAATATGCGAGGACAGTCCTCTTATTGTGCTTTTAATTCTTTTATTTGTTTCATTTTCAGCAAATATACTGGTTTTTTTAAATTAAGCTTCTGTTTATACAGAGTTACAGATTATATTAATTTTATATAGAATATATTTAAGAAAGATATTTAATTTTTTGCTAGTTAAGTATTGATCGATTAAGTTACTGTACCTTTGTTCCGATAAATGCGTGCCATTTCCTCGAATCTAATATCATAGCAAATGCCAATACCTATTTTGCAGCCCTTCACATCGAACGTCGTTAGGGAGTTACCAGGACTGAGTGAATCACTCTCTCGAAAAGTAATCTTATTAGGAATGTCGATGTCGAATAGATGTACCTAATAACATAAAAATGTAGTCGCTAATTCTATTGCTGCAACTTTTGTAATTTAATATCAAAGTTACCAACTCCTAAACTTTAATTATTTTTTATTTAATAACTGACAGCGTTTTTATCACTTTCTTTTATTAAAAAATCTTATCATTTAATAATGTTTAAAAAGGAGAAAAAATAAGTATAATAATATTTTAAGTATTTGAAAAATTTATACAACACAAACACATTACAACAAAAATGGGCGTTTCCCGTATCATAACGTATTTTATAAACCGTAAATTATAGAATTGGTTATAGTATACGTATGTACATATGTATATTCCTAAATTATTCCTAGATAGAGTCACTTTCTTCGCCCCAATATTTTCAAATTCAAAGCCATAAAGGAATATATTACTTACCTTTCGGTGTTTTGCTATCAAAGTTCCATCGGGACCCCAAATAGTACAGGTATTGTACAATTTATCGCCCTCTATTTCAGGCATCGTACCACCAACTACATAGATGTTGTTTTCTTTAGCTGCGTTCGATGAAGCAACGCTCGTTTCACCATCAGGAATACTCTCGGCGTATTTTGGAAAGTACTCTGCGTTACAATATTTCAATTAATGAAATGTCTTTTGTTCCAACCATAAATTAAATTGAAATGTTTGTCAGTTTTTTATTTTTTAAATTATTAAAATAACTAAGTTTTATATTTCGACTTAATTAAATATGCAATTACTTAGCTAATAGTATATATAATAAATTGTTTCTACAGGTTCAAAATGAAAAATGAATATTTAGAAATATTTAATTACGACAATGCTATTTGTGTTAGCATCAGTGGCTTGTTACTCAACGACTTTGCTAGTACTTTTTGAAACATAAAGTTAGTTTTCAATTAACACTTATACTAGAGGCGGAATTATAAATGCAAAATAATTGATAATACTAATTTATAAGTACCTAATTATTAGTATCTTCAAAAATATATTTATACAAAAATCACGATAATCATGAAAATGGGGAAATCCTATATTCTCGAATCAATTCACAATTTATTTTGTATATTAATTAGATTCCGCGCTCATCAGTACGTACTCACTGGCGAGATCGAGAAAATGTATCGGCAATTCCTCGTACGACCAGAGGATCGGAAATATCAAAGGATATTATGGCGCAGCGCGAGTGGAGAAACAGAAACATATGAGCTTAACACCGTAATACTCTTATCATAGAAATAGAAGCAGTCCTCAATTCCCGCCCGCTAACTCCTATCTCCACCGATCCAAATGATCTCCTAGCCCTCACTCCCGGACATTTCCTCATTGGCGATTCATTAATGTGCTTACGTGATCGAGATTTCAGAGACATTCCATCGAACCGACTCTCCAAATGGCAGCATATCCAACAGCTTAAACAACATTTTTGGAACCGCTGGCATAAGGAGTATTTGAACGAGCTAACCAACCGCAATAAATGGAGCAAGGGTGGACACAGCATCCAAAAGGGCACAATCGTCATCCTCAGAGAGGACAACGTTCCCTCCATGCATTGGCCTCTGGGCCGAGTTCATCCAGGCGCCGATGGTGTTGTCACGTAAAATAACAAAATAAAAA
Organism: Bombus huntii; assembly: GCF_024542735.1. NCBI lineage: Eukaryota > Metazoa > Arthropoda > Insecta > Hymenoptera > Apidae > Bombus > Bombus huntii. Next base: position 150,721 of record NW_026099368.1, read on the forward strand.
AGGAATTTGAGGTAAAAAATAAAAAAAAGAAAACTTTATTTTTTTTCTAACATCAATACACTTTACAATCTACTTCCGAACTCTGGGCGTGACTTTTTAAGACTGACTCTTATGATTTTACTTTCGATCGGATCCGATTACTTTCTTTTGTCATCCCTCAACATCCCCACCGTCCATGCATTTGCTAGGCGTCCGCGACCGTTGCCACGTGCTCTTTCTTCTAGAACCTTCGGTGGAAGGACCGTTGGGATGTTGATGGTTCATTAGGCACTTCAGCGATATACATTGTCGCCGAGTGCTTTATCTCTATCGTCAGTCCGTCGGATTTGAAGTATGCCGGTCGTGACAGTGTCATCCGGACAGCTACAGTTCAGACGGCAAAAAGCATTTTGGATCGGGGCGTCAAAAGGCTTGTCCCACTGCCAATTCAACCCGATCTCGAGAAACCCGAACAACTAGCCACCGAGACGAAATAAGATGGGAACTTCAACCACACCTCGCTAGTTTGATCGGTACCCTCTCAACGGGGGGAGAATGTTACGCCATGCGGCTTACCATAGGTCATATTCTTAACTATCGATCGCGGCACTATAATGTCGCAGACGGACCGTCGCGTCTGCCCGGCAAACAAACATTGTAGTGGCAAGCGCATGATTCATTAAGCAGGGCGACTTCCAGAAACGTCGACTCGTGGTCGTTATTTTACCTCGCGTAAAAGAATGTGGCGTGATCCGAACGTAGTGGGGGTCGCCTTCCAGAAAAAACGAAAAAAATCGAAAGGCGTTCAGAACTTTTCGAGAAGTCGAACCGTCAACACAGGTGGTATGTCGCGCATTACTTATCAACCAAAACGCAGTTACATTTTTTTTGTTCCATTTATATCTTTCTAGTTAATAAGTTGTTGAAATAAACATTAATTTATTTGTGTTAATTCTGTGGAATTTCATTGAACTACTGAACTGATCAGTTCGTGGCGTCGATTATTTAATCGTAACGGGAAATTACAACTCTCGTTGACGTGCTATCTCGCGATCGCGTCTCTCCGCGAACGGTCGAAACAAAATGATTCACTAAAAACTGTCCTGAATTCCTAAGAACTTATTTACCGCAAAACTGACAAAGTGTTTATTTAAAAAATGAGGTTGAAGGTAGTCCTTTTCTTTCATTTCATTCATTTTCATTTTCTTTCTTAAGTATGGCTAACACAATATCTAATCAATTAAAATTTTATATTTTCACGTGAAAAGTTTCTTTAGATAATTATTATCAACATGATGACTAACTCTTACGGATTAATACGTGTCTGTAGGGCAATCCGGTGGACTCGATCGGCTTTTTACTTCGAAAGTTGAGTAATCGGTGTCGCTTTCTTACGCATCTTTGAACTGTATAAATGTTTTAAAATTGTTTGATCCAGAATGTACCACACCGGACAATCAAGAAGGCAGGTGCCTTGACTACAGAAAATGTAAACCTCTGCAAGAAATATGGCAGATACAGTACCGTACAGCCACCGATTTTTATAGACGATCAGTGTGCAGATACCAGGGCAATGTTACGATCGTTTGCTGTCCGAACGATCCAAACAAAGAGAAGAGAGAAATTTTAATAAAAACTGTGTATAAGTATAAGGCTTTGCGACCACCATACTGAGGTTTTAGCAACGTCTCTCATACCAGGGTGGTCGATGGTAAACCAGCTGAACTTGGTACGTTTTATGTCTTTCTTTCCGATTAATAATAAGCCATTTACTGCAAAGAATGAACTTTAAAGGCATTAAACAGCACATCAATGTACATTTCAATTAGACTAAATAATAATGCTATGATTTTATCGGTAGTAACTTTACTTATTAACTTGAATTATTTCTTTCTTTTACTTCATGTTAGGAAGAGTATCTTTTTGCTTGAAATAAAAAATTGATATAGGAGTAATAATATGGATAGAGATCAAAAACTGTTAGGGCAGAAATTACACGTTTGAACTTTATAGTTCAGTATAGTTCAAATAGAAATTATATAGAATTATTTAATAATTTGTATTCCACTGGAATAAAAATTTAATTTCTGTCTTTATCAAATCTCTGTTTCAGAGTATTTGTACGTATGTACTTATCGTCTGCTGTATGATCGAATTTCGAATAGGTAATAATCGTTGTTACTCGTTATGTGAGAAAAAATTATGTATATTCACAACTATGACTATTGCATTTTAGGCGCTTGGCCATGAATCGCTGCATTAGGTTTTCGTAATCCCCGAAACCCAGACAAACCACTATGGAAGTGCGGAGGTTCCCTGATATCGGCTAGGCATGTTTTGACCGCAGCACATTGTGCACATATGGATGGAATAGAAAACATACACAATCATAATATTGCCATTCTTAGATTGGTGGAGGAGGTGCCATTTTCGAGTAAGTCCTCAAATATATATATATATATATATATATGCTATTGAGTATTACTGAAGTATCATATCCTGAAATTTCTTACTGTACACATATATTGTGTCATAAAGCGTGTATAATTCTTTCTCATACTTTTGGTCATTAGTTTCCTGCATTTTCATTTATTTTTTTATTTTTCAGGGTACGTATATCCCATTTGTACGAAAGAGCCCCTACGAAAGAGCAACTTCGTCGGCTATAACCCCCTTGTTGCTGGATCGGGAGCATTAAGATATAGTAAGTGATATCAATTTTATAATAAAATTAAATAGTTCCAGTCTTAAATATCTTTCTTATTTTCTTCGTAGGACGACCACGACGTAATGCATTAATGGAAGTACAAATGCCAGTGATTAAGAACGCCGAATGCAAAATAGCTTATTCCAAATTTCCTAATGCACCTGATATCACTGATGGTATAATATGCGCCGAACATGCTCAGGGTGGAGAGGATTCTTGTACGGTAATTAAGTTACAGAGTTACTACAAACTATACGGTATCTGAAGACACGTCGATTCGAATTAACATCAAATCGACGTCTTAAACATTAAAAATAATAGATAAACACAATTTAATAGTTTTGCCCACTTCTCACACCTCGTTATGGTATTTAATCTAATTTCCTCTAATCTTAGTTTTGTTCAAAATACATATAACATGTACGTTATAAATTGGAGTATTTCAATACACAAATCAATAGAAGATTATTACTGTATATAAGTATAATTTCAATACAATTCGATCGATATATTTCAGTATCTTTGATTAAAAATTTAACGATCCTTTCAGGCTGACCGCGGCGGATCACTGCTGATACAACATGAATTAACCTCGTATTTAATAGGTATTGTGTCTTATGCTTATAAGTGCGGCACAGCTGGGTATCCCAGCGTTTACACTAGGGTCACATCGTACCTTGACTTCATTCTCCAAGCGATGCAATAATATGATATTACTGTTCCATAAATATCATTGTGTAAAAAACGTAAAGTTGGATTTTCTTATTGTGGAGATAAGAAACAGCTCAAATTTACATTGTTTTGTACGTTACAAATTATAGGCTTAAAATGTACGAAATGTAACTTTGAAACGACACTAATTTTTTACGCACGATAAACCTCCACGACTTAGGTATGTAAAGATGATAAACGTATATTAATTCTATTAATTTGGTAATAATAAACCAACTTTCTGAGAAGTTCTGTAAATTTCGTTTCTTTTGTATCAAGAGAATAATGGAATATTCCACTTAGATCGTATACTTCTTGTATGTACGTACAAAATTTTCCGGCTAATCTAAAACACTTCATAAGATAGAGAGCTTCTGGAAATTCGGACACAGAGAGTGCATAAAATACAAGATAAGTCTCGTGTCTTTCAAAATTATTTTTTATTCGCTAAAAACGTCCTGTGTACTCATGCAATCACATGCAACCTCGAAACTTCACTTATTTTTTATCACTTTCCAATTCAATACACAGTTTCTGCATTTTTGACTATATGTAAGAGAAATTTCCATTCAGCCAAAGGTGTACTTACAGATTATAGATTCCTATACGACTCTCAGTAAAAATTTATCCGCACTCCAGATAGTTAAAACTTCTGTCGACCGTATTGATCCATCTGCACTCTTCGTATGACGTCAATATCTGTTCAGTGCTGCTGCGCAGGTTTCTTTGTGTTACGTCAATTCGTTTGTGACCGTTGCGCGAGTAATGGCGCTTTGCAATGGTGATTTGCAGGAAAACAGTGCAGGATGCTGTGATTCGTTTCTTGTGGTCGGAGGTTATGTTTGATGCCTATATTTATCAAAGATTTAATGCACATTATGGAGAAAGTGTTTTGTCACGAAGTGTGTTTGAATGGGCACAAAAGTTCAAAGAAGATCGCACAAGTGTTATGAAAAAACAGCTGGACGCCCGTCCACATCCACGATGACAACATTGAACGTGCTCATGAACTTATGCTCTATGGAATAGACGAGTGACAGTGGATAATGTGGCAAATCATTTGCAAATCAGCCACGGCTCTGCTTATGCAATAGTACACGACAGATTTGGATTTTAAAAAGTTTGTGCGAGATGGATGCCGAAAAAGCTGATGAAAAGGTGAAGACGACGATGCATTCGTGGTTCGCAGCTCAGCCCAAAACATTTTTTAATGAGAAAATATAAAGGTCCTTCGGCAAATGGACAAAGTGTATACAGAAATCGAGTGATTATGTCAAAAAATGATGTATGTCTTTTTTGACAATTGCTTAAAATAAATTCTACACCGACAGAGCGGGTAACTTTTTACTCACCCTCGTAAGACACTTAAATTTCCAATCTATTATGATGAATAAAAGAGCTTATACTATTAAATCTAATTGTATTTTGTTGCATGAGAGTACACGTGTATGTGATGTACATTACCTTTATATCCCCTTGAACGCTTCAATATTGCGCATATATACTATATTTTGTACAGCTTCTATAAAATTTCGTATGTTTGTTTAGGCTGTTAATCTAGAGGCTGGAGTACAAAGAAGTGGCACAATGATGTGGGCTGATGACATTTATAATTATCAAGGAATCACCCCTACATTCGCTCAGGTATATATCGTTGACTATAATGTATTTAACATATATGATTGTTAGAATATTAATAATTAATTTTTAATTCTATCAGAATTTTAATGAAACTGTCCCTTGGGAAGGAAGAACTGATACCTTGATATCACGGTTTGTACATCCTATATATACGACAAATTTTAGAACATTATATAACGAAGAACCAGATCGTCGTGGCCATGTGATGTGAATAAAAGGACTTGAATTTGATGATATTTTTATAATGTTAGATAACATAACTAAGTATCTTCACAGTAAGATAGGATGACATGGTTTACATGATCTTAATGTTGTTCACTCGAGTGATGATATTATAAGGAAAAGTGTAATATCACAGGTAGGATGATTCATAATTTAGAACTACTAACTCATGTATGTATTAAAAATTAAAGAAATATATTAAATTTTATAGGATATTTATGTTTAGTAACCAGTAATTCAGAGATTGGTATTCATGGTTACTATAACGAGGCTGTAGAAACGCACCCTTTCTTCTTTGCAAATGGTCCTGTATTTATGTCTAAGCCGAAACTGGAACCTCTGAATAATTTAGATTTATTCTTGTTATTTTCTAAAATACTTATCTACAGTATACCATAAGGAATGATACCGTATCGCACCTAATCAAGTGCCTTAAGAAACATCAACAGGATATCACAGTAATCCCTTATCGACTGATATGTAAGTAAAAGTTATCTGTCATTGTTATACACAATTATGTGTTAGTGTTATACACAGTTATTTATCATTTTCTATTAATTCAGTTGTAGCCACTACAATATCTATGACACTGGTAGTAATTATAAGAACAATAATGATGTTCTATAAGAGGAAATGATGATTAGGAACAAAAACTTACAGGTAAGTCAAAGTATATGTTATTTGCCATTTGAAAAGAAAGTTACTAACTTGGAATTTTTTGATAAATAATAATTGTGCAAAATATATTGGATTTCAAATTTGTCAAAAATTGATATTTAAGAAGCATTGTAATAATATAACATTAATATTTTGATTTTTCAGGAGATATCATGCGGTGGATGGATAATATGTAAAAAATATTAAGCAGTATATGAATTTTCATATTGCGTAGAGATAACAAAATGAATTTTAAAAAATGTCGACATGGTAATAAGAAATAGCATCATGACAAAGAATATATAAACACAGTTTCATTTTTTATAAATAAAAATTTGTTGTTCCAGATTTTGAAATATAGTGAAACGTTTAATTAGTATCTTAATATCTTTAAATAATTATTATTTTAGAATCAATTGTAATTGTATCATACGTACTTTTGAATTCGTGCAAGAACATATGTTATTTTGAAGTAGTTATTATTAGGAAATTGTTAGACGCGAACAGTATGCGAAAAGTTAGTATGTAGTGTAATAATTATCAATCAAAGCACAAGAATTAAATTCTTTAGGAAAAAATTTCCGGAATTTCTTATTTACATGATTATAAAGAAATCCATAACAAAAAGGAGCTGCTTTCTAATACTTCTCTTCCTTGTAATGCCTACGTTAACAATAACGAGGTTCGACTTTTTGTTTTTAGAGAGATACTGGAAAATTTGAAAGTACAGTACCATTGGGAAGAAAATCACGATATTGAAAACGATATTTGCAAGTAAATTTCCAAAAAATCTGTTTTCAAATTTTCGCTTTCTATTTCACATTAAAAGAAAGGGAGGGCTGCCTTCTTTTTCTGCAAGACAAAACAAACATTCTGAATCTCGTATCAATGAATGATGTCAATAAGTTATTTTTCTTTTCAGATTGAACAATATTCCAGATTTATTCATAATTTCATACTACGCGAAGAATAGACTTTCATAGGTATATAAAGGAAATATTAAGTATAGGAAAACTCTTTTTCGTTGTAGGTGACATATGCTTCACGGTTGAACACATGTATTTTTGAACACATATAAATGAAAAAGTACTCTTATGGAGAAAAAGAATTGATACCTTCGATTGACATTAGATAATGTATATAAACTTATGAACAATCACTATCACTATCAGTTTGTATTTTAGGTGCACACGCAGATTTGTTGGAGTTCTTATAAAATGTACTTCCTGTACGAACGTTTTATTCTTCCAAATTTTACGATACTATGTCTCATATGATAACTATATGGATTAAACGTAATATAAATGATCCGAAAATAGACTCGAACGACATTAATTGTCTTTCTATTTATACCAATATCGAAAATACAAGTAAAGCTGGAGCAATAGTATGCAAGAATGGACTATTTATTATTTTAAACCAAATCATAGCATATTCAGAATGCACAGTATTATCATGAAACGACGAGTTTTATGTTAATTCCGACCGATTACAATACCTTTCTTTCGTTTACAAGGAACGACGAGACTGGCAGTTGCGTGATTTCCAATGCAAAAGCCGCGATATCTGCACGATAACCTAACCTCAACCGATTTTGTTGTACTATTCTTACGTGGACTTCGTTTGTACCACTTTCGTAACAAAAATAGAATACGTAGAACACAGCATTCCGTTATGCGATATTGTCGATTCCTAACATCCGAAAAATCAGAGATAATTTTTTCCCTACAGTTGTACATTTGTGTGAAAAATTACGAACGTAAAGTTGTTTGGTGCATGCACAGTCCTCCCCTCCGCTGCATTTGCGTGGACATGCTAGAAAGATTCACTTTTCCACGGTGAAACTGTATGTATTATAATTTCATTTTTACAAAGGTCGAACATCCTACTATGCATAAATTTAATATTAATATAAGCAGGTTTCGTGTTAAGTATTACATCTGACGTATAAGCACACGTGTGTACGAGCCTTGGTTTTAAATGTCTTATAGTAGACACCGAAAAGATTATTCAGTTGGATATCTGACTCAACATCAATATTTTACTAGGAGATAACATGTTAAGAACACGTTGGTGGATGGCATGGGAGATGATGAATGAAGACATACTTCTGTGAGATACATAAAATAGTAGTCAGAACGTATTTTGGCGCTTGGGGACAGCAACAGCTTTTTTTTTGTTTTTATTTATTTGTTGAAATTACAATCAATTCTCGCGTTGAGAATTTTCAGTAATTTTTCCGGCGTGGCGCAGTGACATGGCTGTTTATTTACAATAAGTTAATACTTATTATAGATAGGTATAATTTATAAGTATTATAAGTAAGTGCATATGCTTAATTTGGATAATTAAATGAATCTAACGTTTAGGTCTAGCGAGTAGTGCCTCTTCAGCCTGCGAATCTGGTCCGTCGTATCGAGTAGTCCAGTGATTAGGGGGTTTCGGTGTTTCTTGACTCTTTTGCTATATCTGTCGCTATATTTTGCTATTTCCTCTTTGACTGTAGGTATCTTGAGGTCGCGATGGATGGTTTCGTTGGTAACATACCAAGGTGCGTCTATTAAGGCTCTTAGCGCTTTCGATTGGAATCGTTGTAGTATTTCGATGTTGGAGTTACTTGGACAGCAACAGCTGGTGATACTGTCATACACCTCCATTTATAAACTTTCGAAAATCGATGTGACCTTCAAACTTTAGTGTATTCTGTTTCACAGCACAAAATGTTTCCGAAACGTAAGTTTATTGTTACAATAAACTTGACTAGTGGCTCTGAAATACTATCCTTGAAAAAACAATGGGGAAATTGGAGCAAAAAAAAAGAAGGAAATAAACAAAGACCTTGTTGGTTCGTAAAAATAAAATATGCTACAGGAAAAATTTTTTCCAACGGATTGAGATGCGACAAGCTTTAAAAGCTATGACGCGAATCGAGCGTTTGTCTACAAGAGCGCATTTTCGGTGGATATATATGTCGGAATGACATTGGGGATAGGGTTGTCGGTGTTTGAGGAGTCTTCATTGAAGGTAGCCATCGTTGCGGTGTAACGAAGATACGATTTATTGACACAGGTATGAATAACACAGGTTTTGACAATCTACCACGGCGGTGAGACGTCCGCGACACTAGTGACAGTGGTCTCCGGTTCAATAACGAATCCGCGGCCAACGGGATGACAGATGGGCGTTCTCGCTGAATCTAAGTCTGACTCGTAAAAATAATTGCTGAGCGTAAAGACGTTACTCTTTGGTCGACGGGAGCGCGTAAAAGAATGCCCGTCCCGTCCCGACGATGTCACAGAGGAAAACTATAATGGGGTGTGTCTAAGGACACGAGATCATCGGATTCGTCGAGGAAAGCCTTCGTTTAGGAAGTAAGGGAAATTGACGTTGCTGCTAATTGGTCAATCTCCATATCGGTGGTTAGAAAAAGATGTTAGCCGCCCTCGAGGGAAAGTTGCTAGTGGGAGACGCCGCTCGTTGAAAAATATGTCTCCCCTATCTTCCCGTAGTTGGGACAAAGACTGTTTGTCTGTTTGAAGGACTTTAGTTAACTAAACCTTAAGATTTATAACGGGCCCTCCAGCTAGCCGAACATGTACTGCGGAGACGCATCGACATCTGGCAATCATCTTACTCGAAGAATAGGGTCTGCGTGTGGCGAGCCACGGGACAGAAACCGTTGGAATGTTTACTGTCGCGTGTCGCCACGAATATTTCTTTTAAGGAGAGCTATAGAATTACTCCATACCTTTGTTAGGCAAAGCGTTTATCCCTTGACCGCGGCTACGTTGGGCGACAGACTGTCACCTCGAGCCAAAGCTCACCGTCACTAATCTAGAACAATTACAATCGGATTGAATAACTACAATTGTTCAATTACAGCTATAGTAGACTCTAGGTTAGAATGTTGCGGGATTATCTAAAATTCCAAAGGCTCCGGTGTTCTTTCATCTCCGACATATAATTATATAATGACTCATTGAAAACCAGCTTTCATTTTTTGTTGATAGTATGGTAAGAAAATGTGAAGTTCGAACGCTTGTAACGATTGCCTGAGTTGCGTCATCCTTGGTTTTAGGAAAAGATAGGGAAGTCACTGAAGGGTGTCGCGGCTTCGATGTCTTTCGTAGCTGCGACGCGGAGGCCTCTCGGTTGTTCTTTGAACAATCGTCAACGTGGACGAACGTCAAAGCGAAACCACGCGAATTCGGCATTTCCGATAATACGGAACTCTGTAAACGCGACTGCGTTGAATTCGTTCGATTAATTCCTAGCAGTATCTATAAACAGTGAACTTAAGGCCCCATACACAACTGCATACGCTAGGTTGTAAGAAATAATAGCTATATAAGTATGTAGCGGCGCATGAGTTAGAGAACGATGCAAATCGAGAGCGACTCATATTATTGTTTTGCCTCGTGACACTTACACAGTCTTGACGTACATGTAACGTCAACAAATATCTCCAACAGACTCAGGAAACCTGAACAGCCTTGCACACGACACCGACTCCCAAAACAAAGGAATATGAATTCGGCACATAGGCATAAGATAAACGAACATCTAGAAGGGCTGTGTCTTGATCGAGTCTTTCAGTCTTTCGGTAACGGTCAAATCGCACACTTGTAATCCTATTATAAAATAAAGGTACCTCGAACTCTGGTTCAAGAACCCAACATTTTTTTATTATTATTTTCCCATTATTTTTACGTGACATTTTGGCGATCCTGCCAGGATCCATTCGCTTCAGTGTAAACGAAGTTACGATTTCGGTCTACGGACATTATTGAAGATCGAAGGATTCGAACTACTTGTGTTATGAACTTTGCTGTCAATAATTTACCACGGTGGACCAAATTAACGGGGCCACTGTCAGCATAGAACAAATCAACAGAACGAGTTTGACACTCAAACGCATTTGAACGCGCCACAGAGGAAAACACCGCAAGGGAACCTCATTCTACGAACTTACGTATCAAGGTGAGAAAAGTCGGAATTCTTTTAAACAATATAGAACGCGAAAAGTTAGTTTCTCTAGTAACTCTAGCGAAGAGACAATATGAACAAGAAAGACACAAAAGCCGAGACAAGTTTACCCTCTACAAGTGGAGTTCAAAATAAAACGGGAACACTCGATTCCTCTACCAGAGCAATTTTAGACTTAATACAGAGACAGAACGAAGAATTTCGACAACAATTTAACGAAATAAAGAATGCTTTAAAATTAGCGAACGAAGAAAATAGAAAACGCGCTAACGAAATGGAAATATTAAGTAGAAACCTCTCTCGTGTTAAACTACCACAAATAAACGTAAAATCAACTGAATTCGGTTCTATGATGACTGACGATGACGATAATATATCAGTATTAAAACACGATACTAATCCACCTCCACCTATGCCACAAAAGCCACCAACATATGTCCAACCATCCAATTCAACAGCTGGAAACTCTGGAAATCTAAAAGCTGTTTAGTATCTCCGATACTAAACGGAGAAAACGATATAAGTGTAGAAGATTTTATTCGTGAAATAAAAGAAATGAGAATGATGTGTAGCGAACAAACGTTATTATTAAAAATGATCAAAATAGAGAAAATTGTAGGAAAAGCCGCAATGACAATCCGCAATATCCATATTAACGAATTCGAAACTCTGTACGAAGGATTAAGACGTAACGTAGCTACTCAAGCATCAGTAAGAGAACACCAAGATCAGTTAAGAGTGATAAAGCAAGGAATAACCGAAAGCGTGCAAAATTATAACATTAGATTTCGACGTGTTTTCAACAAACTTCAATACAGCATTACCAATGAATATAAAGACGAACTAACTCGATGAGCGATGAACGATCGACTATACATGGTTTCTGTGATTGACTATGTAAGAGGCCTTCGTTCAGAAATAGGACACGTGCTATTGGCTAATCCCCCCCCCCCCCCCAAACATCATCGATGCAGAAAAAAAGGCAATGGACGTGGAAAAATACTTTCGCGAAGACAACGCTCGCAGACGGATGACACGACAAACAACCACTCCACCATCTTATCGTAACCAGACGTCTCGTCCAGTAGGTAACCGCTTCACGATTACAAGTAACATGAATAACAAAACTCCACCCACACAAAACATTCTACCAAGAATGAATAATTTTACAAAGCTTGAAAATCGACCATTAAACGAAAGGCCACAAACGAAATGTTTCAAATGCGATCGATTGGGACACCTTGCCAATCAATGCCAAAATTTTCGAATACCGCCTCAAACAAAAGCCCCTCTCCAGGAATAAACCACATTCAAGAACAATCAGAATTAACAATGCTACCTCAGGAAGATTATCCACAATACGACTACAATTACCAGGACGACGAGGATTGCGATTTTTCGTTGACTCGGGAGCAGGAATCAACTTGCTTAAACGAGGATGCTACCCAGGAAGGACAATAATACCAGACACATAGAAATTCTCCATGGAACATTCCAAATACGAATCCAATTCCAAAATTAAACTAAATTTATTCAACAAAGAGATAGAATTTTCCTTAGTAGATGATAATTTCCCTATCATAGAAGACGGCATATTAGGCTTACCCGGTTTAAATCAATATCGATTCGAACTCTCCAATAAAACATTAAAATTAGATAATAATACTCTTCTGCTGCAGCAAGAACCACCCCTCGCATCGGGAGAAATCGTTCAAAAAATTGTATACTTCGACGGAAAGCCAACGCCAGTATGCTTTATCAATGGTGGTAAGTTTTCAGTCCAAATTTCTAACATTATTGAAAATATAAACACTGTAGATCAAATCTAAAAATTCAAATCTTTGATTCGACTATCGCACATAGAAAAACCTCTTAGAGAACCTATGTAGTATTTTCGTCTGTACCTACTTAAATTATATTTATCTTATTTTCCTTTAAGCATTCGTGAACGTAGTGGTAATGAACTTCAATGTGTTTAGAATTTTTTGTGAAATTTCCGTACTTTGCTATACTTATCACTCCAGAGTTATCGTCATAAATTTTTACAGGGTTATTGTCTAGATTTACATTGAAGACCTTCATAATTTCTCTAATAGACATTAATTCACTCACCGCTTCCGATAGAGCTACATACTCTGCATACGTCCAGGCTTTTGTCACACACCTTTGTTTTTTAGATTTCCAACCGATTACATTTCCATACAATTTAATTACATATCCAGAAGTAGATTTTCTATCTAAATGATCTCCTGCCCAATCAGCGTCCACATAACAATCTATCGTTTCACACTTTTCATTCCTTTTCTAATGTAACCTTAAATCTTTAATATTAAATATTTCAATATTTCGGTACAAATATTTCAATATTCGCAAAGCATATTTAAAATGTGTCTCGCTACAACAATCTTGAAATCTACTTAAGATAATTCACACTATAACTTATATTGGGTCTGGTATTTGTACTAATATACAGCAATGCGCCAATTAAATTCTTGTATCCAATGTCATTTCTATTTATCTCAGCGTTTTCAATTTTTAAATTTGTTTCCGTTGGTGTACAGTACAATTTGCTGTTTTGTAATTTATATTTGTTCGCTAATGATTCAATGTATTTCGTTTGGCTTAGTTTCATTTCATTTTTTATATAATCATACTCTATATTTATTCCAAAATATTCTTTTACTTCACTTAAATCTTTCATTTTAAATTTATCAGGTAATAGCTTCTTTACATTTTGTATCCTTTTTTTGTTTTTACTACAGATTAACAAATCGTCTACATATATTAGCAAATAAACAACATTTTCCCCCTCTCCATGAGTATATAGGCACAACTCTATGTTATTCTTCTTAAAATCCAATGTCGTCACATACCTATCAAAACACTCATACCAATCCCTCGGACTTTCTTTTAACCCATAAAGCGCTTTCGATAATTTACAAACTCTATTCGTTCCGTCCGCATATCCCTTTGGTTGATTTACATATACCTCCGAGGTTACTTCACCATTTAAAAAGGCAGTTTCTACATCCATTTGCTCAATTATTACTCCATTTTGACAACAATATGATAGCAATATCTTAAAGGTCTGATTACTCGCCACTGGAGAATATATGTCATCGGCTACGTTTCTTTGTTGAAATCCCCTTACCACTAATCTAGCCTTATACCTGTCCTCTGATTTTTTCGTGTAAACCCATTTTACATCTAATACTTCTTTGCCTTTTACCCTTTCTACCAATTTCCAAGTTTTATTCTTATAGAGACATTCTATTTCCTTATCCATAGCCTGTTTCCAAACTTCACTATTTTCACAACAAATCGCCTCCTCAAATGTGCAAAAGATATCTACTCTACAATAATTTGCGTGAATCTCACTACTGTTTTCCTTTTCTGGATACCTTACTGGAGTTTTCTTATTACGTGTAGATCTCCTAGGAATCTTTACGCTTTCAGAACTATTATCATTTTCATCTTCTCTACTTTCTAACTCTTCCTTATTCATGCTGTCCAATAAATAATTATCTTTACTATCATCGCTAACTGCATCGAATGAATTCTCCTCAAAACCGATACATTTTTTGTCTGTTTCTACGACCTCTACATGTCGCTACTGTTATTTTTACACCTAATAGGACTCTCTAACCTACTTCACTATATCCTAACAGAATTCCCATATCTGCCTTCTTATCCCATTTGGAAACTCTTTTTTGTTCTGGCCTTCTTACAAAAACTTTACTTCCATATAGATGTAGATTTTTAACACTTGGTTTTCTCCCGAAGAATATTTCAAAAGGTGTCTTTCTTTCTATAGTATTCGCTAATATTCGATTTTTCAAGTATGCCGCTGTACAAACTATTTCCGGCCAGTACCTTTTATGTACTTTCGCTTCCGCTAACAAGCAACGCGCCATGTCCATCACTGTTCTATTATACCTTTCCGCTGTCCCGTTTAATTCATGTACGTATGTTGGGCAATTATTTATTCTTATACCTTTATCCCTAGCAAATTTATAAATTCGATTATTTAAATATTCTTTACCATTATCGCATCTTAATATTTTTAACCTCTTGCCCGTTAAATTTTCGGCTTCATTTACGAACTGTACGAAAGAATCAAAGACCTCATCTTTTGATTTTATACAATAGATCCTAGCTATTTTACTATAATCATCGATAAATGAAATGAAATATTTTTCTCCATTGAATCCGGTAGTCTTAAAGGGACCACATACGTCCGTATGAATAATTTCCATTATTTCCCTAGCCTTAGTTCGATTATTTTTGAAAGGTAAGTTATGCATTTTGCTTTCTATACACACCCTACATTTCAAAAGTTCCTTTTCAAATTCATTCGGTATGCCAGTCACTAGCTGCTCTTTACCCAAAATCTCTAAATATTTAAAATTTACGTGTCCTAGCATCCTATGCCATCTTTCCTTTTTACTCATACCACTACGTTCGGCGCTGTTTACTAAGTGCTTCTTCCCTTTCAATATACTTTTTATTCTATATGTCCCATTCTCTTTGAACTGAGCTGTAAGTATATTATCCTCATCTATTACTTTCGCAATATTTCCTTTGGAAATAACCGTATTCTTATCGTCTGCTGGTTTACCTAAACTAATCAAATTTGCGGACATTTCTTTCGCGTAAAATACTTTCCTCATATTTATTTTATTTTGTTTTCCGAATGCTTCAAAATAACTTATAACATTCCCAACTTTTGTCGCTTTTATCGGTCTATTATCGCCTAAATATATATTTACCGGTTCTTTTAGGTCGATAGATTTATCGAAATAATTTATATTATTAATTATGTGATCGGTACAACCGCTATCTAATAGCCACACTATTTCGTTCTTACTTATTTCATTCGTCTCACTGCTGTTTGCTGCGTGCGCCGTTGCTGTCCATATGCCTGCTCTTGAGTTTCCATGCTCGCCCGTGCCGGTTCTTGATTGATGATGAAAGTTTCCACGTCCTCTGCTCGTATTGCCTTTGTTCTCTCTTCCTCTGTTTCGACCAGGTGTTGGCCCATGCCAATAGCCGTTACTGCTTCCCGCTTGGACGCCATTTTGACACTCTCTCGCAAAGTGTCCTAATCTTCCACATCTGAAGCATCCTTCCTTTTTTGCAGAAAAGGCGTTGGTTTGCCTTTCTCCTCGATTGGATTTATTTTTCTTCTCTGCTATCTCTATTTTATTTTTTACATACGCTACCGTTTGATCCTCTTCTTTCAATGCGTCTATTATGTCCGCTATGTAGCTGTATTCTTCGGGTAACGTATTCAGCATGTAATTCAGCTTTTCCCTCTCACTTACTTGTGCGTCCGCACTTTTTAATTCATTTATTAATTTTTCGAAATCGTTAAAGAATGATGCTGAATCACTGTAGTTCTCCAGTCTTATGTTTTCCAATCTCCTTCTGCATACGATCTGCAGTGCCGTCGACTCTTTCAAGTACATTTCATCGAACCTTTTTATTATATCATACGCCGTTTTTCCTTCCCTAACATACTCCAATTGTCTGTTCGATATTGCACTATAAATTATATTTATCGCCTTCAAATCCTTTTTGTCCCAGTCTTCATCGTCTCTTTCGTTCTTCATTCTAGTTGTAACAACCTCGCATTCCTTATATTTGAGAAACATCGTGATTCTTTGCTTCCACATTCCATAATCCTCACCATCGAATATAGGTATCATGATTTCCGATCTCTCCATTTTAATTGATTCTTCTTTTTTTTTCTTTTCTTACTCAAGCGTTCCTACGTGCTCGAAGTATATTTTTTTTCTCTGAAAGTTTTTTTTTCTTTACTGAAAACTCACTCGCAAGATCGTAACCACGCACTAAATATCTTGCAAAACTAGTAACCACGCTCTGCTACCATGTTAAGGAAATTCGAGGATTTGGGAATACAAATAATTGACTATATTTCCCACACAACAGTTATACATCTATATTACTCTCTGAAGAACGTCTTGCACGCACGCTGGTCGCCAACCGACTATCCTAGATTCTTCTAACATCTGGCAACAGTCTTTTGTCTCCACTAAGACCTTGACGCCCTCTAACCCTTACACACACACTCTCATGTACAGTGTAAATGTATCACTTCCCTAACAAATAAGTATGTTATTTCGTTACCACTTATCTCGTTCATCTCGCTGCTGTGTGCTGCGTGCGCTGTTGCCATCCATATGCCTGCTCCTGAGTTGCCATATTCGCTCGTGCCGGCTGCTGATTGACGATGGAAGTTTCCACGCCCCCTGTTCGTATTGCCTTTGTTTCCTCTTCCTCTGCTGCGACCACGTGTTGACCCACGCCGATAACTGTTACTGCTTCCCGCTTGGACGCCATTTTGACACTCTCATGCAAAATATCCCACTCTTCCACATTTGAAGCATCCTTCCTTTTTTGCAGCAAAGGCATTAGTTTTCATTTCTCCTCGATTAGACTTATCTTTCTTTTCCGCTATTTCTATTTTATTCTTCACGCACGCTACCGTTTGTTTCTCTTCTTTCACTGCATCTATTATATCCGCTATGTAGCTATACTCTTCGGGTAACGTATTGTTTTCGCACGTTCGCTGGGAGACGCGATCTCGAAGAAGCGCGCCAACGGGAGTCGTAAATTCCCGTTACGATTTGCTAATCGACGCCGCGAATCGCTCGATCCCTTATTTCGTTTAGGATAATAAGGGTAGTTAAATGAAGGATAACGCTGTTGCTAACAGGTTATTATATATTTTCACAAACCAACAACTTCGGTGTAACACAAAATGAATATTTGTTATGAGATGACTACGAATGAGTGCGACCTGAGTCTCTAGACGGATTATCGCGTATACTGATGGATTTGTCGACTCATTGTATTCGAATTGCTGACCGCTTGACGAGATGCTTGATTGAGACTGACTGATCTTCGGGTGTAAACCCGGTCGAAGGATGTTGACTGTTCGAAGGATGTAAAGTCAGTGATGTTCGGAGACGATGCTGTGGCGGAGGAAAGCTAAGGATGGGTGTGTCTAGCGCACGGGACCATCGGATTTGTTGGTGACGATTTTGACTAAGGGAGTGAGGGAAATAGTCTTCGTTGTTAATTGGTTAAACGAAGGGTCTTAACCGCCCTCGAGAGAAAGTGGTTCGTGGGAGGAAAGTTGCATCATACGTGAGAAAAACCAACTTTCCCTTGTCAAGCCGTAGTAGACAAAGGTCTTTAGAAATGCTTTGGAAACAGACGTTTGTTCAGTTTGAAGGACCTCGACTAGGAAATTCCTAAGATTTATGGAAGATACTTGAGACTATTGAGGGTACGCAGTGAGTATCCGAAGACATCTGGTTGCCATCTTGCCCGCGGTGTGTGGCCTGGGCTAGGTAGAGTTACGCGACGTAACACGTATTTATCATGTAATTCAGCTTTTCCCTTTCACTCACTTTTGCGCCTGCACCTTTTAATTCATTTATTAATTTTTCAAGATCGCTAAAAAACGATGCTGAATCACTGTATTTATCAAGACTTATCTTCTCCAATCTCCTTCTGCACACGATCTAGTGCCGTCGATTCTTTCAAGTACACTTCGTCGAACTTTTTCATTATTTCATACGCTGTTTTTTCTTCCCTAATATATTCTAATTGTCTATTTGAGAAGGCACTGTAAATTATATTTATCGCCTTCAGATCCTTTTTATCCCAGTCTGGATTGTCTGTTTCAGTCTTCACTCTAGTTATAACAATATCACATTCTTTATATCTCAGAAACATTGTTATTCTTTTCTTCCACATACCGTAACCCTCACCATCGAATATCGATAGCATAATTTCCGATCTCTCCATTTTAATTGATTTCCTATTCTTTACTCAAGCGTTCCTACGTGCTTGAAGTATTTTTTCTTTTATTTTATATTCTTTGAACGTTTCTTCCCTTACTAAACTCGCAAGACTAAAAACCACGCACTAAATAGCTTGCAAAACTAGTAACCACGCTCTGCTACCATGTTAAGGTATAGAGAGGATTCGAAAATACAAATAGTTTACTTTATTTCGCACACAACAGCTATACATATATATATTACACTCTGAAGACTTCGATAACCTTCTTGCACGCACGCTTGTTGTCAACCACCTCCTCTAGATTCTCCTAACAGCCTCCAATCGTCTTTTGTCTCTACTGAGACCTGGACGCCCTCTGACGCTTACACACACATTCACGTGTACAGTGTAAATGTATCATCTACGTAACAAGATCATCAACGTAAAATCCTACCGTCCTCCCGAACATCATAAAACCGAAATAAATAAACAGATGACTGAAATGTTAAACAAAGAGATTATAGAACCCTCCGACTCTCCCTATAACTCTCCTGTCTGGGTCGTTCCAAAGAAAATCGACGCATCAGGGAAACAAAAGTGGCGAGTAGTGATTGACTTTAGGAAGTTAAACGAACTAACAGACCAAGACGCGTATCCACTACCTGACATTAACGATATACTATCACAGCTAGGAAATAAGAAATATTTCTCCTCTTTAGACTTATCCTCAGGGTTCCATCAAATACCCATGGACGAGAATTCAAAGAAATACACTACATTTAGCACACCATAAGAACACTTCCACTATAATAGAATGCCATTCGGGCTCAAGAACGCACCTGCTACCTTTCAAAGAATGATGGATACCACGTTAAGAGGTTTGATTAACAATCATTGTTTCGTTTATCTCGATGATATCATTATATTCGGGCAATCGATGGAAGAACATACTAAAAACTTAGTCATTATATTCCAAAGACTCGGGAAAGTAGGTCTAAGAATACAACCAGATAAATGTGAATTCTTAAAGCCCGAATTAGAATATCTAGGACATGTAGTGACAGCAGATGGAGTAAAACCTAACCCTAAAAAGATAGAAGCAGTAAAGAATTTCAAACTACCAAAAAATCCTACAGATGTAAAATCATTCCTTGGGCTAGCTGGATACTATAGAAAATTTATTAGAAACTTCTCTAAAATTGCCAAACCTCAATCTATTTTTAAAGAAGGACATTTAGTATTAATTCATAACGATCATAAAGAACACAAGATAGATACTGAATGGCCAGGGCCATACACCATTGAAAAAGTGAAAAACCCCTTATTATGAAATAATAGTAAATCACTCGATTAGGAAAATACATGGTAACCGTATTAAACCTTACTTTCCAGGACGATCTTCACCTTCTTCATAGTTAGCTAAGCTAAACGTTATACCCCTTAATGGTAGTTCTATATATCAAGAAAAATTAGCTCATGCATACTTATATAGCGAATCCGTAAACGTAATTATAGGTTTAGACATTAAGGATATATATGCAAAACTCAGCGAAATTAAAAGATTTAGACTAATGTTAACAGAACATTTTAAAAGTGAATGCCCGTATTCCAATGAAATGATTACACGCGCTCGCAAAAGAAATTTAGACAATGTAATCATGCATATTAAATTTATGACACACACTTGTTACCGAAGAGGCTCATTGAATTTTGTTGGATCCATTTCTAGAAGTCTATTTGTAACTCTGGATAACGATAATTTAGAATTAATGAATAAAAATATAGATAAATTTTTTGATGAAAACAATAACTTAAAAACCAATATAACTTACAAAACAAATTTCAAAACTATAGCTTTACCCTTAACTGACAGTCTAGAAGAAATCCTAACAAAAATTGAAAACGCTCCAAAAATCATTAATAATGTATAATCGTATAGAATGCACCTCAATCAAATTTCCAACGAAGTAAACTCTCTTAATTATGAACATAGAATTAGAAGTCTTAAGAAATAGGAACTAAGTGTCTTATAAATTATTAGTTATATTGATCTAGCATTACTAGGAACATATGTATATTTAACAAAATAGGATTATTCGATATTATAAGCAAATGCCTACCTTCCAAATTATGTATTCGCGTATTATGTTGTAAAACCAAAGAAAAAAAAAGACACAGGTATAAGCAATATCTCTAGACCAATAGAGCGCACCTTTAAACACATATTCCACACCTGAAATACAACCATTACGAGAATTACCTGAAGACACCAATTCAGTCATCCTCGAAGCAAGGCATGTAAGATTCCAAAAGGGCATACAAAAGGAGGCACTACACCGAAAATAAGAATCTGGAGGACCAGCCGCACTCTAACACTGGGGGAATGTAACGTCAACAAATATGTCCAACCGACTCAGGAAACCTGAACCGCCTTGCACACGACACCGACTCCCAAAATAAAGGATTATGAATTCGGCACGTAGGCATAAGATAAACGAACATCTAGAAGGGCTGGTTCTTGATCGAGGCTTCAGTCTTTCGGTAACAGTTTAATCGCACACTTGTAATCCTATTATAGAATAGAGGTATCTCGAACTCTGGTTCAAGAACCCAACATTTTTTTATTATTATTTTCCCATTACTTTTACGTGACAAGCAAAGCGTAACGATAAACAAACTCCGGGCAAAACAATGTTGCCGCTACGTGCAATCGTCAACCGAGGTTGAATTTAAAGTTTTCGATGCTCCCCCGAGTATAAATAAAAGAACACGATCGTTAAGACAGTTAGTATCGAACATTCTTATAGCGAATTAATATCGAACGAACGTAAGCATTACCTTGTATACACATATCGAGCAACACTAAGCGAACGACGACTAATTCTGTACTGCAAATAATTTTAAATACATTTGACTACACTAAGTATCAACTCGTCTGGTCATTAATCAACAACGCGTTTAATCGTCCTCCACATACATGTTGTATAAGCTACTATGTGTATATTTATTTATGTTTCCCATAGTACAGACGTATTCCTTATTTTATTGTAGCTGTGTAATTTCAGTAGTCTTGCATAAAGGACATCTGTTTTGTTGCAATTGTATCAGCTATTAATTGTAATACTTGAAGCGTTTGTATCTAATCGTCATGCATCTGTGGTGGCACTCGACCATGGAACTTTCCAACGGCTTCGCGACACAAAGCGCTATACCTTCAAAGCGTAAGGCCGACACGCCTAATGTACCATTGATATCCCTACAGTTCTTTCGCCGAATATTCGGAAGAATGCATACGCGGCAACCGTTGCGGACATCTAATAAACGCGTGCGTAGTGGAGATATCGAGGGGCAACAAAGAAAAGAATCCATTTGGTTTCGAATCAAAGATTCATTCTGCCCCGAGCTGCGGAGTGCGAAAGGTTAAGCGTCATAGCGAAGCAAACACAATTAGAGATACGTGATTATTGACTCTTGATAGTTAATCGTTAATCGTTAATCGTTGTTCATCGTTAATCGTTAATTGTTTTTGATCGTTCATCGTTAATCGTTAATTGTTGTTGACAGTTAATCGTTAGTCGTTAATTGTTGATCATAAATTGTTGACTGTTGATTGTTAATAATTTAATTAACTTTTTTGTTGAACATCAAGAGTATTTCTTGTGGGCACCTTCACCCACTATCCACCTCACATCGTTATTCTACATACGGAAGGCAAGATTGATATCAAGTTCGAAGGACAGACCGCAGAAGTCTGGTCTCTGCTATTACCACGAGACCTTTCGAGACCGCGCAAGGAAGTGCCGGGCCCCTTGCAACTGGACCCAGTGAAACGAGACCAGCCGTCCGTAAACGCGGCATGTGGCGATGGCTTTAGTATCCCATCGCATTTTCGTGACGGACAGGGCACCAAGGATCTCTTTTCTTGTGAACACCGGTGTCAATATAAACGTATACTCGTGCAACAAACTACGCGGATCCGCGAACAAAGATACGTACGAGCTGTTCGCGGCGAATCGAGTGGTCGAAGCAAACCGAAAACGCCTTTCGCGAGTCAAAACGCATCGTCTCTGACGCCACAATGTTAGTGTCACGACCGGCATACTTCAAATCCGATGGACTGACGATGGAGATAAAGATGTGGCGGCACTCGGCGACAATCGGCGGCAATATCGCTGAAGTGTCTAATGAACCATCAACATCCCAACGGTCCTTCCGCCGAAGGTTCTAGAAGAAAGAGCACGTGGCAACGGTCGCGGACGCCTAGCAAATGCAAATGCATGGTGGGGATGTTGAGGGATGACAAAAGAAAGTAATCGGATTCGATCGAAAGTCAAATCATAAGAGCTTCAGTCTTGGAAAGTCACGCCTAGAGTTTGGAAGTGGATTGTAAAGTGAATTGTTGTTAGAAAAAAAATAAAGTTTCTTTTTTTTATTTACACCTCAAATTTCTTTTTTTATTTTGTTATTTTACGTGACATTAGCGCATTCGGTATCGGCAACAGCGCGTGAACGACAAATGGCAGCCGCTAGGATTCGTTACAAAATCTTTGTCTCCCGTGCGATTAATTCTGTATTTAGAATAATTTTAAATATATTTGACAATATCAAGTATCAACTCGTCACGTCATTATTTAAATCATCCACCACAAATCCAAAAACAGAATAAGGAAAACAGAGAAACGAACAAATAGAAAATTAAGTTGCTAACATGTTTTTCTATAATAATATTTTAACATCAATATTGTAATACGCAATGTGTTACGCCGCCTAAAACATCTGCACGCCAGCCCGCGCGACCGGACAACAACCGACCTGCGTAACGTCACTTCGACCCTCAATAAACCTAAGGACCCACCATAACTTTCACTTCCCTGTATTGTTTCGCCATGTGTCTTCAATCCGTTTGTCTTGAAGAATTTCTAAAGCTTAAAAATATTCTCGAAACACAGTCGGTTTTTAGAGAGGTCCTTGGGTTTATTAGTCGCACTTAAAACACGGAGAAAGCGGGTATGCACCCATTAGGAAAATCCGAATAGCCCTGTAATAAAACAAGCTAGGTTTTTCTCACGCACACAGTCATCTATCCACCACGATGGTAGGAGACTCGATACTCATCCCTTCGAGCAGTAGTGCAGGTCATGACCAATCGACACCGCGCTTCGTGGCCCTCACTTTTTCTAACGAAAGTGGGAACAACGAATCCGCGTTCTTTAGGCACAGGGGCACACCCACACCGAACTTTTCTTCCGTATTAGAAAAAGAGCGACAGACAGTCTAAAAACTAACGCCTAACGCGGCAGTCTACACATAGCGCGAGAGTCGCATACTTCACGCAAATCTTTTGTCGGTTCTCGGTGTTGTCGAACACACATCTTCTCTCCTAAATATATTATAGTGCTAAGTCCATTAATACATTAATTTCCATTATAAGAGCCCTGCTCTAGCGTACATATCTATCGCATCTTCATGCGACAAGTTGTTAACTATTTATTTCTCTACGTCAGTGTAATCTAAGTGTTGGAAATATATAATTTATAATTCTGTGAATCACAGTGTTATACAAACTCAATCACCCCTATTATCTCAACGGAAATCAGGGGATCGATCAATTCGTGGTGTCGATTGTTATAATCGTAACGGGGATTTACGACCCCCGTTGACGTCTCTCCTCGCGATTACGTCTCCCCGCAATTGGTCGAAATTTACACAATGTGAAAATGAAAAAATTGGAAGCAACCGAACTACGGATGAAACTAAATCACTTCGCTGCTTGTAAAGATAACTTTTAGTGTTATAAACATAAGTCAAGTAGCAAAGAGCATAAATTGAATTTACCCAAACTCTTCTTGAAATCTGACAAAATGATTCTTTATTTTGTCAAAAAAATCTTTACGTATTTTCCATTCCCATTCGTCGCTTTTTTCAGTGGCGTGTTTATCGCTACGTCGAAACTCCGTCGGGTAGCAGTTAATTTCATTTAAAGTAGAAAACTATTCAGAAACGTGTATACGTTACACAGCAACAAACCAGTCGCCCTGTTATTACCTCGTTCTCAACAGTTCAAATTTCAGGGACAACCGACTACTTAGTATCGACCCAGTACGTCATATTTACTCGCCAAAAGAATTGTAAACGAAAATTGTAACCAGACGTGCCGTTAGTAACTACCATTTTTCGCGAAACTTCTTTTTCATTTGGCGGAAATTTAAACAAACCCCGAAACACCGTGGCGTTTTGCAACTGTCTTTAATCCTTTAAGATAAAAAAGATTGACGCAAAATTTTGACGGGATGAAATTTCACGATATATTCAGGTGAAACGATGCGAAATTAGAGCGAAGCTTATAATGGGAATATAGTTTGCTTGTCTGTTGTCATAAAATGAGATATGCAGAATATATTAAAAAATAGAGTATATGTAATACGAAACTTTATATTATTCATGTTATTATGGACAAAATATCACAATATGTTCATATATTTAAATCTCCTCCGAAAAAGATTATTGTATGTAGAACACAGTTTAACTGTATTTTGAATTCTTGTTTATCAGATCACAATTGATAAGTTGATATTAGGATGATTATCCTCATTTGAAACAATTTTGTGACTGTTACTTGTCAATATACTTTATATCTTATGTACATTTTAAATATAGTACGCAAACTCGAAGTTGCAAGGAACATTAATAAAAACTCAATATTTCAATAACGCCTTTCATGATTATAATTAAATATTTTTTCAAAATGTCGTATCAGTGTTACATCTAGCACCCCCTCCCCCACACACAAAAGTTTACCAATTTATAATATATGTACTAGTAGATTGACAAGTTACGATTTACAGGTTATATAGAATTCTATTTTATGATTTTATAATTTTTCGTTAAATACAATAATCAAATAACTTGCAAATAGTAAAATTTCATTTGTTTTATCGTCAAACTTGTGCAAGGGAACATATTAATGCTGGTAACTTTAGTGACTTGCAAAATTTCAATAGTGCAAGACAGGCCAGATATTCAATTGCAATTGGTTGCTATCCATATTTTCATCGGTCTTACAATAACCTTATGTTATCAATTATGAATTAAAAAGTTAATGAAATCACAACTCACCCAAGGCCAATGGGTATGACTTCTTTTCGAAGATCGATTGAAATCTCGAGTTTGTTGTTTGAGACATTCAGTTACCACAAGACAAAAACACCACTCCATTACAGCCGACGTAAACAAAACATGACAGATTCTTCCAATTCTCGGACAACAAACATAGGCATACATACTGTTTTAAAGTCACAGTCTGTCGTTGAACTTTCGCCAAGTAACTTGATACGCACATATACACGTCCCTCGAAATCAGTTTTCGACGAAAATACATACGTGACATGTTATGTTGCAACCGAACGTGAATTTCTCGCGGGAAATAGCCTGATATCGTTTATTTATGCGTCTCTCAAATACGAATTTTACTATACACTTCGTTTAAGACACGCCATTTTGCAAAACGATTATCGAAAGATTACTGCTTACATCGAGATCGAGAATAGATTCGCAGGAAGCTGGATGCCGCGATTTCTTCCCGCGCTTTACTTTCTTCCGAAGTTGTGATTGGTTGATTTCCTGCTGCCATATTCGGTTTCGCCGAGAATCGTGAACACGTACGCTGGAAGCAATGCGGGGTAATTATTTAATTTATTTCATAATATTATTTAACATATATCGTGAAAAGTTCTGAATATTCGGATTCTTCTGTTATCGTTTCATCGTATGTTAGCATTATCAGCTCTCGATATCGAATTGGCAAACAGAATTTTTCTCATACAAAGTAAGTCACATTAAGTATATGTATATGTATAGTCGAAGCAATGCAATTAAAAATTTTTCCATTTTAATTGCTATTATTTATCACAGACATTTTACCGAACATTCATTTTATAAATCTTATACATACATATATATATATATATATATCGGGTTTACATTAGAATTAGGGTTAGGGGCGTGAAACGAATCTTCGTTTGGGTTACACGTTGTCGTTATGCAATGGAGAAGACATTGACTAGTGCAAATACGATTATTATAGAACCGGACAAGTAACCGCGGTAGTTAGGTGCTCGAGATACTAATGACAATGATCCTAGGTTCAATAACGAATCCGCGGTCAACGGGATGACAACAGAACGTACTCACAAAGTCTAAGTCTGAGAATAATCACTGATCGCGAAGGCGTTACTCTTGGATCGATGAGATCGCGAGCGAGAAAGCCTTTCCCGTCCCGATGATGCCACACAGGAAAACTATAACGGGGTGTGTCTAAGGATACGAGATCATCGGATTCGTCGAGAAAAGCCTTCGTTCAGAAAGTGTTGCTGCTAATTGGTTAATCTCCATATCGGTGGTTAGAAAAGGATGCTAGCCGCCCTCGAGGGAAAGTTGCTAGTGGGAGACGCCGCTCGTTGAAAAATATGTCTTCCCTATCTTCCCGTAGTTGGGACAAAGACTGTTTGTCTGTTTGAAGGACTTTAGTTAACTAAACCTTAAGATTTATAACGGGCCCTCGGGCTAGCCGAACATGTACTGCGGAGACGCATCGACATCTGGCAATCATCTTACTCGAAGAATAGGGTCTGCACGTGGCGAGCCACGGGACAGAAACCGTTGGAATGTTTACTGTCGCGTGTCGCCACAAATATTTCTTTTAAGGAGAGCTATAGAATTACTTCATACCTTTGTTAGGCAAAGCGTTCATCCCGTGACCGCGGCTACGTTCGGCGACTGACTGTCGCCTCGAACCCAAGCTCATTATCACAATTCTCGAATAATTACAATCGGGTTGAATAACTACAATTGTTCAATTACAGCTATAGTAGACTCTAGGTTACAATGTTGCGGGATTATCCAAAATTCCAAAGGCTCCGGTGTTCTTTCATCTCCGACACGGCCATCCTGACTATCACACGTCCTCGTGTGTAACTAAAATATCGTATTTCTTACATTAGATTCGATACAACTGACATTATTTGCGATTTAACTAAATGTCCAAGTAAGTCAAGGGTCCAGTGCAATAACAAAGTTTCGTTCGGAGGTTTGACAACAGAAAAATAAAAGAGAATA
Organism: Bombus huntii; assembly: GCF_024542735.1. Taxonomy (NCBI): domain Eukaryota; kingdom Metazoa; phylum Arthropoda; class Insecta; order Hymenoptera; family Apidae; genus Bombus; species Bombus huntii. The sequence continues at coordinate 178,553 of NW_026099368.1, forward strand.
GGAATTTGTAATGTTATAATTTGTATTCAAAGTGTTAGGTGCGTTCTGTGAGTCGCCAGCCAGACCGTAATGACACAACAGATCATTTTCGATTTCGTACACCGGTGAACCTCAGTTTGTTGGATCATATTGCCACGTTGGGTGCATTACACCCAGAAAGCACGTAAGCCCACTCAACGGGTTACAACAAAAACACATCAACCCTCTCAACGGGTTACAACAAAAACACATCAACCCACTCAACGGGTTACAACAAAAACACATCAACCCACTCAACGGGTTACAACAAAAACACATCAACCCACTCAACGGGTTACAACAAAAACACATCAACCCACTCAACGGGTTACAACAAAAACACATCAACCCACTCAACGGGTTACAACAAAAACACATCAACCCACTCAACGGGTTACAACAAAAGCACATAAAACCACTCGGTGTATTACTATGACCACAACGCAGTGTTAATGATCCTCTGAGGTCAGTGTACTTGCATCGTTATTATCACCGCCGTTGTCATCACCGCAGACGTCTAACTCAGCAGGGACGCAACCTTCTGGCATTTTTCTCAGTCTGTCGTGTCTGTCCTTATATGATCGTTTGCCGTCTAAGGTTTTTAGGGTATATCTATCTCCTTCCAAAATCTCGGCTATTACGAATGGACCCCTGAATTTCGGATCTAACTTCGTCTGGTTTCTTTCCTCGTTTTTACGTAACACGAAATCGCCAAGGTTGAACCTAACTATTTTAGCTTTGTTTTTGTCGAACCTATCCTTATCGTATTTGGCGCAGTGATACATCGAGCATTTTCGACGATCGCATTTGCGTCTAAGTTAGTTTCGCTTAGTAAGGAGTTATCCCGGTGATCGTGGATTCGTTTGAACTCAAACATTGCTAATAGTATTATTTAATTTAATTATTCGTACATCGTATTATTCATTAGGCTTAGTGTTTGTTAGACTTATTATTAGTTGTACTTATTATTTGTTAAGCTTAGTGATAGACCTGTATATATGTCTAAATAAAATCTCGGCTTTGTGAAACGATGGCTAGTCCACACGAAGAGTCGTCGCGCGCCCAAAATTCGAATCGTGACCCGACATATATATATATATATATATATATATATATATATATATATATATACAAGATATATATACAAGAAAGAAGATACAAGAAAGAAGATACAAGAAAGAAGGAATATTATATTAGCGGCATTTTTGTAGCCATTATATAGGGTTTCGATAGCATAATTAATCAGTATCAACTTACCAGTCTTTAACGGAAGGACAAAAAGAAGAGCAGACGACACACAGACCGCAATCATGATCATTTTCAAGTAGAATCTCAAACTGCCGTACATCTTAGAAAACTTCGTTAGTCGTAAGGGATCAAAGGATGATGTCCGCGCTAGGGAAAATAGATGAGAAGCGGCTATTTCAACAACCACCGTGTAGGTACTGCACTAGCCAGAAGTATCTGCGACAGAAATCAGAATACACTCGTTTTCGCATGGTTGGATCAATTTCGCGTGGGACTAACCTGATTGAACCTAACGCGGGATAATTGCTCAACTCACGACTTTAACCAGCCCGCTTGATTCTCTGTAAATGCTTGAAATTGACGCTTGGATTCTTTCCAGATTAACTAGCTTTGCCCCTCCCTCCCTTTATCTATTTTCTTAGATCGACTTAGACTGCCACAATATATTATCTTTCTTCTTTTCTTTCCTTTTCTTTCCTTTTGATCTTTTAAAGCCCTAAATCGCTGGCTATTTTGTATACTATATATTTTGTACACTCAATTACTCTGTAAGTCATAAGTACATATGTTTTACAACGTTATTTGTCATATTTCAGTTAAACCCCAGAAAAGCCAGAAATATATTTTCAGCATGTTTTAACGCGCCCCTGGCAAAGATCTCAAAAACGAGTTGCGGCACAATTTAAAGCGACAAATAGCATCGCGTGTCTCGTTGTGGTAACACACGGTTCGCCAGTTTTTTTTTTTTTTTGATATCGGTGACTGCCATATTCTCTTGAGTTTCCAAATCGTAAAGAATCTTTCCCCAGGGATTGGTCAACTGTGTATGTCCCCATGCGACGTAACTTGCTTAAGGAACACGAGCCGGTGATATGCAGGCAACGTATAATTGATTATCATTCGCTCTGAAACGCTGAAGTAATGACCAGTGCAGTGGTCCAGTGGTCATATTGAATGCCGCTGGATATATCAGCATTTGGCAACCTAACCCAGAGAAGCAGGAAATATGAAGCTACCGAATACCAATTAACTTCGTAGTTGCACGGTTCACATTCCATCATTTCTGAATATGCGAGGACAGTCCTCTTATTGTGCTTTTAATTCTTTTATTTGTTTCATTTTCAGCAAATATACTGGTTTTTTTAAATTAAGCTTCTGTTTATACAGAGTTACAGATTATATTAATTTTATATAGAATATATTTAAGAAAGATATTTAATTTTTTGCTAGTTAAGTATTGATCGATTAAGTTACTGTACCTTTGTTCCGATAAATGCGTGCCATTTCCTCGAATCTAATATCATAGCAAATGCCAATACCTATTTTGCAGCCCTTCACATCGAACGTCGTTAGGGAGTTACCAGGACTGAGTGAATCACTCTCTCGAAAAGTAATCTTATTAGGAATGTCGATGTCGAATAGATGTACCTAATAACATAAAAATGTAGTCGCTAATTCTATTGCTGCAACTTTTGTAATTTAATATCAAAGTTACCAACTCCTAAACTTTAATTATTTTTTATTTAATAACTGACAGCGTTTTTATCACTTTCTTTTATTAAAAAATCTTATCATTTAATAATGTTTAAAAAGGAGAAAAAATAAGTATAATAATATTTTAAGTATTTGAAAAATTTATACAACACAAACACATTACAACAAAAATGGGCGTTTCCCGTATCATAACGTATTTTATAAACCGTAAATTATAGAATTGGTTATAGTATACGTATGTACATATGTATATTCCTAAATTATTCCTAGATAGAGTCACTTTCTTCGCCCCAATATTTTCAAATTCAAAGCCATAAAGGAATATATTACTTACCTTTCGGTGTTTTGCTATCAAAGTTCCATCGGGACCCCAAATAGTACAGGTATTGTACAATTTATCGCCCTCTATTTCAGGCATCGTACCACCAACTACATAGATGTTGTTTTCTTTAGCTGCGTTCGATGAAGCAACGCTCGTTTCACCATCAGGAATACTCTCGGCGTATTTTGGAAAGTACTCTGCGTTGCAATATTTCAATTAATGAAATGTCTTTTGTTCCAACCATAAATTAAATTGAAATGTTTGTCAGTTTTTTATTTTTTAAATTATTAAAATAACTAAGTTTTATATTTCGACTTAATTAAATATGCAATTACTTAGCTAATAGTATATATAATAAATTGTTTCTACAGGTTCAAAATGAAAAATGAATATTTAGAAATATTTAATTACGACAATGCTATTTGTGTTAGCATCAGTGGCTTGTTACTCAACGACTTTGCTAGTACTTTTTGAAACATAAAGTTAGTTTTCAATTAACACTTATACTAGAGGCGGAATTATAAATGCAAAATAATTGATAATACTAATTTATAAGTACCTAATTATTAGTATCTTCAAAAATATATTTATACAAAAATCACGATAATCATGAAAATGGGGAAATCCTATATTCTCGAATCAATTCACAATTTATTTTGTATATTAATTAGATTCCGCGCTCATCAGTACGTACTCACTGGCGAGATCGAGAAAATGTATCGGCAATTCCTCGTACGACCAGAGGATCGGAAATATCAAAGGATATTATGGCGCAGCGCGAGTGGAGAAACAGAAACATATGAGCTTAACACCGTAATACTCTTATCATAGAAATAGAAGCAGTCCTCAATTCCCGCCCGCTAACTCCTATCTCCACCGATCCAAATGATCTCCTAGCCCTCACTCCCGGACATTTCCTCATTGGCGATTCATTAATGTGCTTACGTGATCGAGATTTCAGAGACATTCCATCGAACCGACTCTCCAAATGGCAGCATATCCAACAGCTTAAACAACATTTTTGGAACCGCTGGCATAAGGAGTATTTGAACGAGCTAACCAACCGCAATAAATGGAGCAAGGGTGGACACAGCATCCAAAAGGGCACAATCGTCATCCTCAGAGAGGACAACGTTCCCTCCATGCATTGGCCTCTGGGCCGAGTTCATCCAGGCGCCGATGGTGTTGTCACGTAAAATAACAAAATAAAAAAGGAATTTGAGGTAAAAAATAAAAAAAAGAAAACTTTATTTTTTTTCTAACATCAATACACTTTACAATCTACTTCCGAACTCTGGGCGTGACTTTTTAAGACTGACTCTTATGATTTTACTTTCGATCGGATCCGATTACTTTCTTTTGTCATCCCTCAACATCCCCACCGTCCATGCATTTGCTAGGCGTCCGCGACCGTTGCCACGTGCTCTTTCTTCTAGAACCTTCGGTGGAAGGACCGTTGGGATGTTGATGGTTCATTAGGCACTTCAGCGATATACATTGTCGCCGAGTGCTTTATCTCTATCGTCAGTCCGTCGGATTTGAAGTATGCCGGTCGTGACAGTGTCATCCGGACAGCTACAGTTCAGACGGCAAAAAGCATTTTGGATCGGGGCGTCAAAAGGCTTGTCCCACTGCCAATTCAACCCGATCTCGAGAAACCCGAACAACTAGCCACCGAGACGAAATAAGATGGGAACTTCAACCACACCTCGCTAGTTTGATCGGTACCCTCTCAACGGGGGGAGAATGTTACGCCATGCGGCTTACCATAGGTCATATTCTTAACTATCGATCGCGGCACTATAATGTCGCAGACGGACCGTCGCGTCTGCCCGGCAAACAAACATTGTAGTGGCAAGCGCATGATTCATTAAGCAGGGCGACTTCCAGAAACGTCGACTCGTGGTCGTTATTTTACCTCGCGTAAAAGAATGTGGCGTGATCCGAACGTAGTGGGGGTCGCCTTCCAGAAAAAACGAAAAAAATCGAAAGGCGTTCAGAACTTTTCGAGAAGTCGAACCGTCAACACAGGTGGTATGTCGCGCATTACTTATCAACCAAAACGCAGTTACATTTTTTTTGTTCCATTTATATCTTTCTAGTTAATAAGTTGTTGAAATAAACATTAATTTATTTGTGTTAATTCTGTGGAATTTCATTGAACTACTGAACTGATCAGTTCGTGGCGTCGATTATTTAATCGTAACGGGAAATTACAACTCTCGTTGACGTGCTATCTCGCGATCGCGTCTCTCCGCGAACGGTCGAAACAAAATGATTCACTAAAAACTGTCCTGAATTCCTAAGAACTTATTTACCGCAAAACTGACAAAGTGTTTATTTAAAAAATGAGGTTGAAGGTAGTCCTTTTCTTTCATTTCATTCATTTTCATTTTCTTTCTTAAGTATGGCTAACACAATATCTAATCAATTAAAATTTTATATTTTCACGTGAAAAGTTTCTTTAGATAATTATTATCAACATGATGACTAACTCTTACGGATTAATACGTGTCTGTAGGGCAATCCGGTGGACTCGATCGGCTTTTTACTTCGAAAGTTGAGTAATCGGTGTCGCTTTCTTACGCATCTTTGAACTGTATAAATGTTTTAAAATTGTTTGATCCAGAATGTACCACACCGGACAATCAAGAAGGCAGGTGCCTTGACTACAGAAAATGTAAACCTCTGCAAGAAATATGGCAGATACAGTACCGTACAGCCACCGATTTTTATAGACGATCAGTGTGCAGATACCAGGGCAATGTTACGATCGTTTGCTGTCCGAACGATCCAAACAAAGAGAAGAGAGAAATTTTAATAAAAACTGTGTATAAGTATAAGGCTTTGCGACCACCATACTGAGGTTTTAGCAACGTCTCTCATACCAGGGTGGTCGATGGTAAACCAGCTGAACTTGGTACGTTTTATGTCTTTCTTTCCGATTAATAATAAGCCATTTACTGCAAAGAATGAACTTTAAAGGCATTAAACAGCACATCAATGTACATTTCAATTAGACTAAATAATAATGCTATGATTTTATCGGTAGTAACTTTACTTATTAACTTGAATTATTTCTTTCTTTTACTTCATGTTAGGAAGAGTATCTTTTTGCTTGAAATAAAAAATTGATATAGGAGTAATAATATGGATAGAGATCAAAAACTGTTAGGGCAGAAATTACACGTTTGAACTTTATAGTTCAGTATAGTTCAAATAGAAATTATATAGAATTATTTAATAATTTGTATTCCACTGGAATAAAAATTTAATTTCTGTCTTTATCAAATCTCTGTTTCAGAGTATTTGTACGTATGTACTTATCGTCTGCTGTATGATCGAATTTCGAATAGGTAATAATCGTTGTTACTCGTTATGTGAGAAAAAATTATGTATATTCACAACTATGACTATTGCATTTTAGGCGCTTGGCCATGAATCGCTGCATTAGGTTTTCGTAATCCCCGAAACCCAGACAAACCACTATGGAAGTGCGGAGGTTCCCTGATATCGGCTAGGCATGTTTTGACCGCAGCACATTGTGCACATATGGATGGAATAGAAAACATACACAATCATAATATTGCCATTCTTAGATTGGTGGAGGAGGTGCCATTTTCGAGTAAGTCCTCAAATATATATATATATATATATATATATATGCTATTGAGTATTACTGAAGTATCATATCCTGAAATTTCTTACTGTACACATATATTGTGTCATAAAGCGTGTATAATTCTTTCTCATACTTTTGGTCATTAGTTTCCTGCATTTTCATTTATTTTTTTATTTTTCAGGGTACGTATATCCCATTTGTACGAAAGAGCCCCTACGAAAGAGCAACTTCGTCGGCTATAACCCCCTTGTTGCTGGATCGGGAGCATTAAGATATAGTAAGTGATATCAATTTTATAATAAAATTAAATAGTTCCAGTCTTAAATATCTTTCTTATTTTCTTCGTAGGACGACCACGACGTAATGCATTAATGGAAGTACAAATGCCAGTGATTAAGAACGCCGAATGCAAAATAGCTTATTCCAAATTTCCTAATGCACCTGATATCACTGATGGTATAATATGCGCCGAACATGCTCAGGGTGGAGAGGATTCTTGTACGGTAATTAAGTTACAGAGTTACTACAAACTATACGGTATCTGAAGACACGTCGATTCGAATTAACATCAAATCGACGTCTTAAACATTAAAAATAATAGATAAACACAATTTAATAGTTTTGCCCACTTCTCACACCTCGTTATGGTATTTAATCTAATTTCCTCTAATCTTAGTTTTGCTCAAAATACATATAACATGTACGTTATAAATTGGAGTATTTCAATACACAAATCAATAGAAGATTATTACTGTATATAAGTATAATTTCAATACAATTCGATCGATATATTTCAGTATCTTTGATTAAAAATTTAACGATCCTTTCAGGCTGACCGCGGCGGATCACTGCTGATACAACATGAATTAACCTCGTATTTAATAGGTATTGTGTCTTATGCTTATAAGTGCGGCACAGCTGGGTATCCCAGCGTTTACACTAGGGTCACATCGTACCTTGACTTCATTCTCCAAGCGATGCAATAATATGATATTACTGTTCCATAAATATCATTGTGTAAAAAACGTAAAGTTGGATTTTCTTATTGTGGAGATAAGAAACAGCTCAAATTTACATTGTTTTGTACGTTACAAATTATAGGCTTAAAATGTACGAAATGTAACTTTGAAACGACACTAATTTTTTACGCACGATAAACCTCCACAACTTAGGTATGTAAAGATGATAAACGTATATTAATTCTATTAATTTGGTAATAATAAACCAACTTTCTGAGAAGTTCTGTAAATTTCGTTTCTTTTGTATCAAGAGAATAATGGAATATTCCACTTAGATCGTATACTTCTTGTATGTACGTACAAAATTTTCCGGCTAATCTAAAACACTTCATAAGATAGAGAGCTTCTGGAAATTCGGACACAGAGAGTGCATAAAATACAAGATAAGTCTCGTGTCTTTCAAAATTATTTTTTATTCGCTAAAAACGTCCTGTGTACTCATGCAATCACATGCAACCTCGAAACTTCACTTATTTTTTATCACTTTCCAATTCAATACACAGTTTCTGCATTTTTGACTATATGTAAGAGAAATTTCCATTCAGCCAAAGGTGTACTTACAGATTATAGATTCCTATACGACTCTCAGTAAAAATTTATCCGCACTCCAGATAGTTAAAACTTCTGTCGACCGTATTGATCCATCTGCACTCTTCGTATGACGTCAATATCTGTTCAGTGCTGCTGCGCAGGTTTCTTTGTGTTACGTCAATTCGTTTGTGACCGTTGCGCGAGTAATGGCGCTTTGCAATGGTGATTTGCAGGAAAACAGTGCAGGATGCTGTGATTCGTTTCTTGTGGTCGGAGGTTATGTTTGATGCCTATATTTATCAAAGATTTAATGCACATTATGGAGAAAGTGTTTTGTCACGAAGTGTGTTTGAATGGGCACAAAAGTTCAAAGAAGATCGCACAAGTGTTATGAAAAAACAGCTGGACGCCCGTCCACATCCACGATGACAACATTGAACGTGCTCATGAACTTATGCTCTATGGAATAGACGAGTGACAGTGGATAATGTGGCAAATCATTTGCAAATCAGCCACGGCTCTGCTTATGCAATAGTACACGACAGATTTGGATTTTAAAAAGTTTGTGCGAGATGGATGCCGAAAAAGCTGATGAAAAGGTGAAGACGACGATGCATTCGTGGTTCGCAGCTCAGCCCAAAACATTTTTTAATGAGAAAATATAAAGGTCCTTCGGCAAATGGACAAAGTGTATACAGAAATCGAGTGATTATGTCAAAAAATGATGTATGTCTTTTTTGACAATTGCTTAAAATAAATTCTACACCGACAGAGCGGGTAACTTTTTACTCACCCTCGTAAGACACTTAAATTTCCAATCTATTATGATGAATAAAAGAGCTTATACTATTAAATCTAATTGTATTTTGTTGCATGAGAGTACACGTGTATGTGATGTACATTACCTTTATATCCCCTTGAACGCTTCAATATTGCGCATATATACTATATTTTGTACAGCTTCTATAAAATTTCGTATGTTTGTTTAGGCTGTTAATCTAGAGGCTGGAGTACAAAGAAGTGGCACAATGATGTGGGCTGATGACATTTATAATTATCAAGGAATCACCCCTACATTCGCTCAGGTATATATCGTTGACTATAATGTATTTAACATATATGATTGTTAGAATATTAATAATTAATTTTTAATTCTATCAGAATTTTAATGAAACTGTCCCTTGGGAAGGAAGAACTGATACCTTGATATCACGGTTTGTACATCCTATATATACGACAAATTTTAGAACATTATATAACGAAGAACCAGATCGTCGTGGCCATGTGATGTGAATAAAAGGACTTGAATTTGATGATATTTTTATAATGTTAGATAACATAACTAAGTATCTTCACAGTAAGATAGGATGACATGGTTTACATGATCTTAATGTTGTTCACTCGAGTGATGATATTATAAGGAAAAGTGTAATATCACAGGTAGGATGATTCATAATTTAGAACTACTAACTCATGTATGTATTAAAAATTAAAGAAATATATTAAATTTTATAGGATATTTATGTTTAGTAACCAGTAATTCAGAGATTGGTATTCATGGTTACTATAACGAGGCTGTAGAAACGCACCCTTTCTTCTTTGCAAATGGTCCTGTATTTATGTCTAAGCCGAAACTGGAACCTCTGAATAATTTAGATTTATTCTTGTTATTTTCTAAAATACTTATCTACAGTATACCATAAGGAATGATACCGTATCGCACCTAATCAAGTGCCTTAAGAAACATCAACAGGATATCACAGTAATCCCTTATCGACTGATATGTAAGTAAAAGTTATCTGTCATTGTTATACACAATTATGTGTTAGTGTTATACACAGTTATTTATCATTTTCTATTAATTCAGTTGTAGCCACTACAATATCTATGACACTGGTAGTAATTATAAGAACAATAATGATGTTCTATAAGAGGAAATGATGATTAGGAACAAAAACTTACAGGTAAGTCAAAGTATATGTTATTTGCCATTTGAAAAGAAAGTTACTAACTTGGAATTTTTTGATAAATAATAATTGTGCAAAATATATTGGATTTCAAATTTGTCAAAAATTGAAATTTAAGAAGCATTGTAATAATATAACATTAATATTTTGATTTTTCAGGAGATATCATGCGGTGGATGGATAATATGTAAAAAATATTAAGCAGTATATGAATTTTCATATTGCGTAGAGATAACAAAATGAATTTTAAAAAATGTCGACATGGTAATAAGAAATAGCATCATGACAAAGAATATATAAACACAGTTTCATTTTTTATAAATAAAAATTTGTTGTTCCAGATTTTGAAATATAGTGAAACGTTTAATTAGTATCTTAATATCTTTAAATAATTATTATTTTAGAATCAATTGTAATTGTATCATACGTACTTTTGAATTCGTGCAAGAACATATGTTATTTTGAAGTAGTTATTATTAGGAAATTGTTAGACGCGAACAGTATGCGAAAAGTTAGTATGTAGTGTAATAATTATCAATCAAAGCACAAGAATTAAATTCTTTAGGAAAAAATTTCCGGAATTTCTTATTTACATGATTATAAAGAAATCCATAACAAAAAGGAGCTGCTTTCTAATACTTCTCTTCCTTGTAATGCCTACGTTAACAATAACGAGGTTCGACTTTTTGTTTTTAGAGGGATACTGGAAAATTTGAAAGTACAGTACCATTGGGAAGAAAATCACGATATTGAAAACGATATTTGCAAGTAAATGTCCAAAAAATCTGTTTTCAAATTTTCGCTTTCTATTTCACATTAAAAGAAAGGGAGGGCTGCCTTCTTTTTCTGCAAGACAAAACAAACATTCTGAATCTCGTATCAATGAATGATGTCAATAAGTTATTTTTCTTTTCAGATTGAACAATATTCCAGATTTATTCATAATTTCATACTACGCGAAGAATAGACTTTCATAGGTATATAAAGGAAATATTAAGTATAGGAAAACTCTTTTTCGTTGTAGGTGACATATGCTTCACGGTTGAACACATGTATTTTTGAACACATATAAATGAAAAAGTACTCTTATGGAGAAAAAGAATTGATACCTTCGATTGACATTAGATAATGTATATAAACTTATGAACAATCACTATCACTATCAGTTTGTATTTTAGGTGCACACGCAGATTTGTTGGAGTTCTTATAAAATGTACTTCCTGTACGAACGTTTTATTCTTCCAAATTTTACGATACTATGTCTCATATGATAACTATATGGATTAAACGTAATATAAATGATCCGAAAATAGACTCGAACGACATTAATTGTCTTTCTATTTATACCAATATCGAAAATACAAGTAAAGCTGGAGCAATAGTATGCAAGAATGGACTATTTATTATTTTAAACCAAATCATAGCATATTCAGAATGCACAGTATTATCATGAAACGACGAGTTTTATGTTAATTCCGACCGATTACAATACCTTTCTTTCGTTTACAAGGAACGACGAGACTGGCAGTTGCGTGATTTCCAATGCAAAAGCCGCGATATCTGCACGATAACCTAACCTCAACCGATTTTGTTGTACTATTCTTACGTGGACTTCGTTTGTACCACTTTCGTAACAAAAATAGAATACGTAGAACACAGCATTCCGTTATGCGATATTGTCGATTCCTAACATCCGAAAAATCAGAGATAATTTTTTCCCTACAGTTGTACATTTGTGTGAAAAATTACGAACGTAAAGTTGTTTGGTGCATGCACAGTCCTCCCCTCCGCTGCATTTGCGTGGACATGCTAGAAAGATTCACTTTTCCACGGTGAAACTGTATGTATTATAATTTCATTTTTACAAAGGTCGAACATCCTACTATGCATAAATTTAATATTAATATAAGCAGGTTTCGTGTTAAGTATTACATCTGACGTATAAGCACACGTGTGTACGAGCCTTGGTTTTAAATGTCTTATAGTAGACACCGAAAAGATTATTCAGTTGGATATCTGACTCAACATCAATATTTTACTAGGAGATAACATGTTAAGAACACGTTGGTGGATGGCATGGGAGATGATGAATGAAGACATACTTCTGTGAGATACATAAAATAGTAGTCAGAACGTATTTTGGCGCTTGGGGACAGCAACAGCTTTTTTTTTGTTTTTATTTATTTGTTGAAATTACAATCAATTCTCGCGTTGAGAATTTTCAGTAATTTTTCCGGCGTGGCGCAGTGACATGGCTGTTTATTTACAATAAGTTAATACTTATTATAGATAGGTATAATTTATAAGTATTATAAGTAAGTGCATATGCTTAATTTGGATAATTAAATGAATCTAACGTTTAGGTCTAGCGAGTAGTGCCTCTTCAGCCTGCGAATCTGGTCCGTCGTATCGAGTAGTCCAGTGATTAGGGGGTTTCGGTGTTTCTTGACTCTTTTGCTATATCTGTCGCTATATTTTGCTATTTCCTCTTTGACTGTAGGTATCTTGAGGTCGCGATGGATGGTTTCGTTGGTAACATACCAAGGTGCGTCTATTAAGGCTCTTAGCGCTTTCGATTGGAATCGTTGTAGTATTTCGATGTTGGAGTTACTTGGACAGCAACAGCTGGTGATACTGTCATACACCTCCATTTATAAACTTTCGAAAATCGATGTGACCTTCAAACTTTAGTGTATTCTGTTTCACAGCACAAAATGTTTCCGAAACGTAAGTTTATTGTTACAATAAACTTGACTAGTGGCTCTGAAATACTATCCTTGAAAAAACAATGGGGAAATTGGAGCAAAAAAAAAGAAGGAAATAAACAAAGACCTTGTTGGTTCGTAAAAATAAAATATGCTACAGGAAAAATTTTTTCCAACGGATTGAGATGCGACAAGCTTTAAAAGCTATGACGCGAATCGAGCGTTTGTCTACAAGAGCGCATTTTCGGTGGATATATATGTCGGAATGACATTGGGGATAGGGTTGTCGGTGTTTGAGGAGTCTTCATTGAAGGTAGCCATCGTTGCGGTGTAACGAAGATACGATTTATTGACACAGGTATGAATAACACAGGTTTTGACAATCTACCACGGCGGTGAGACGTCCGCGACACTAGTGACAGTGGTCTCCGGTTCAATAACGAATCCGCGGCCAACGGGATGACAGATGGGCGTTCTCGCTGAATCTAAGTCTGACTCGTAAAAATAATTGCTGAGCGTAAAGACGTTACTCTTTGGTCGACGGGAGCGCGTAAAAGAATGCCCGTCCCGTCCCGACGATGTCACAGAGGAAAACTATAATGGGGTGTGTCTAAGGACACGAGATCATCGGATTCGTCGAGGAAAGCCTTCGTTTAGGAAGTAAGGGAAATTGACGTTGCTGCTAATTGGTCAATCTCCATATCGGTGGTTAGAAAAAGATGTTAGCCGCCCTCGAGGGAAAGTTGCTAGTGGGAGACGCCGCTCGTTGAAAAATATGTCTCCCCTATCTTCCCGTAGTTGGGACAAAGACTGTTTGTCTGTTTGAAGGACTTTAGTTAACTAAACCTTAAGATTTATAACGGGCCCTCCAGCTAGCCGAACATGTACTGCGGAGACGCATCGACATCTGGCAATCATCTTACTCGAAGAATAGGGTCTGCGTGTGGCGAGCCACGGGACAGAAACCGTTGGAATGTTTACTGTCGCGTGTCGCCACGAATATTTCTTTTAAGGAGAGTTATAGAATTACTCCATACCTTTGTTAGGCAAAGCGTTTATCCCTTGACCGCGGCTACGTTGGGCGACAGACTGTCACCTCGAGCCAAAGCTCACCGTCACTAATCTAGAACAATTACAATCGGATTGAATAACTACAATTGTTCAATTACAGCTATAGTAGACTCTAGGTTAGAATGTTGCGGGATTATCTAAAATTCCAAAGGCTCCGGTGTTCTTTCATCTCCGACATATAATTATATAATGACTCATTGAAAACCAGCTTTCATTTTTTGTTGATAGTATGGTAAGAAAATGTGAAGTTCGAACGCTTGTAACGATTGCCTGAGTTGCGTCATCCTTGGTTTTAGGAAAAGATAGGGAAGTCACTGAAGGGTGTCGCGGCTTCGATGTCTTTCGTAGCTGCGACGCGGAGGCCTCTCGGTTGTTCTTTGAACAATCGTCAACGTGGACGAACGTCAAAGCGAAACCACGCGAATTCGGCATTTCCGATAATACGGAACTCTGTAAACGCGACTGCGTTGAATTCGTTCGATTAATTCCTAGCAGTATCTATAAACAGTGAACTTAAGGCCCCATACACAACTGCATACGCTAGGTTGTAAGAAATAATAGCTATATAAGTATGTAGCGGCGCATGAGTTAGAGAACGATGCAAATCGAGAGCGACTCATATTATTGTTTTGCCTCGTGACACTTACACAGTCTTGACGTACATGTAACGTCAACAAATATCTCCAACAGACTCAGGAAACCTGAACAGCCTTGCACACGACACCGACTCCCAAAACAAAGGAATATGAATTCGGCACATAGGCATAAGATAAACGAACATCTAGAAGGGCTGTGTCTTGATCGAGTCTTTCAGTCTTTCGGTAACGGTCAAATCGCACACTTGTAATCCTATTATAAAATAAAGGTACCTCGAACTCTGGTTCAAGAACCCAACATTTTTTTATTATTATTTTCCCATTATTTTTACGTGACATTTTGGCGATCCTGCCAGGATCCATTCGCTTCAGTGTAAACGAAGTTACGATTTCGGTCTACGGACATTATTGAAGATCGAAGGATTCGAACTACTTGTGTTATGAACTTTGCTGTCAATAATTTACCACGGTGGACCAAATTAACGGGGCCACTGTCAGCATAGAACAAATCAACAGAACGAGTTTGACACTCAAACGCATTTGAACGCGCCACAGAGGAAAACACCGCAAGGGAACCTCATTCTACGAACTTACGTATCAAGGTGAGAAAAGTCGGAATTCTTTTAAACAATATAGAACGCGAAAAGTTAGTTTCTCTAGTAACTCTAGCGAAGAGACAATATGAACAAGAAAGACACAAAAGCCGAGACAAGTTTACCCTCTACAAGTGGAGTTCAAAATAAAACGGGAACACTCGATTCCTCTACCAGAGCAATTTTAGACTTAATACAGAGACAGAACGAAGAATTTCGACAACAATTTAACGAAATAAAGAATGCTTTAAAATTAGCGAACGAAGAAAATAGAAAACGCGCTAACGAAATGGAAATATTAAGTAGAAACCTCTCTCGTGTTAAACTACCACAAATAAACGTAAAATCAACTGAATTCGGTTCTATGATGACTGACGATGACGATAATATATCAGTATTAAAACACGATACTAATCCACCTCCACCTATGCCACAAAAGCCACCAACATATGTCCAACCATCCAATTCAACAGCTGGAAACTCTGGAAATCTAAAAGCTGTTTAGTATCTCCGATACTAAACGGAGAAAACGATATAAGTGTAGAAGATTTTATTCGTGAAATAAAAGAAATGAGAATGATGTGTAGCGAACAAACGTTATTATTAAAAATGATCAAAATAGAGAAAATTGTAGGAAAAGCCGCAATGACAATCCGCAATATCCATATTAACGAATTCGAAACTCTGTACGAAGGATTAAGACGTAACGTAGCTACTCAAGCATCAGTAAGAGAACACCAAGATCAGTTAAGAGTGATAAAGCAAGGAATAACCGAAAGCGTGCAAAATTATAACATTAGATTTCGACGTGTTTTCAACAAACTTCAATACAGCATTACCAATGAATATAAAGACGAACTAACTCGATGAGCGATGAACGATCGACTATACATGGTTTCTGTGATTGACTATGTAAGAGGCCTTCGTTCAGAAATAGGACACGTGCTATTGGCTAATCCCCCCCCCCCCCAAACATCATCGATGCAGAAAAAAAGGCAATGGACGTGGAAAAATACTTTCGCGAAGACAACGCTCGCAGACGGATGACACGACAAACAACCACTCCACCATCTTATCGTAACCAGACGTCTCGTCCAGTAGGTAACCGCTTCACGATTACAAGTAACATGAATAACAAAACTCCACCCACACAAAACATTCTACCAAGAATGAATAATTTTACAAAGCTTGAAAATCGACCATTAAACGAAAGGCCACAAACGAAATGTTTCAAATGCGATCGATTGGGACACCTTGCCAATCAATGCCAAAATTTTCGAATACCGCCTCAAACAAAAGCCCCTCCAGGAATAAACCACATTCAAGAACAATCAGAATTAACAATGCTACCTCAGGAAGATTATCCACAATACGACTACAATTACCAGGACGACGAGGATTGCGATTTTTCGTTGACTCGGGAGCAGGAATCAACTTGCTTAAACGAGGATGCTACCCAGGAAGGACAATAATACCAGACACATAGAAATTCTCCATGGAACATTCCAAATACGAATCCAATTCCAAAATTAAACTAAATTTATTCAACAAAGAGATAGAATTTTCCTTAGTAGATGATAATTTCCCTATCATAGAAGACGGCATATTAGGCTTACCCGGTTTAAATCAATATCGATTCGAACTCTCCAATAAAACATTAAAATTAGATAATAATACTCTTCTGCTGCAGCAAGAACCACCCCTCGCATCGGGAGAAATCGTTCAAAAAATTGTATACTTCGACGGAAAGCCAACGCCAGTATGCTTTATCAATGGTGGTAAGTTTTCAGTCCAAATTTCTAACATTATTGAAAATATAAACACTGTAGATCAAATCTAAAAATTCAAATCTTTGATTCGACTATCGCACATAGAAAAACCTCTTAGAGAACCTATGTAGTATTTTCGTCTGTACCTACTTAAATTATATTTATCTTATTTTCCTTTAAGCATTCGTGAACGTAGTGGTAATGAACTTCAATGTGTTTAGAATTTTTTGTGAAATTTCCGTACTTTGCTATACTTATCACTCCAGAGTTATCGTCATAAATTTTTACAGGGTTATTGTCTAGATTTACATTGAAGACCTTCATAATTTCTCTAATAGACATTAATTCACTCACCGCTTCCGATAGAGCTACATACTCTGCATACGTCCAGGCTTTTGTCACACACCTTTGTTTTTTAGATTTCCAACCGATTACATTTCCATACAATTTAATTACATATCCAGAAGTAGATTTTCTATCTAAATGATCTCCTGCCCAATCAGCGTCCACATAACAATCTATCGTTTCACACTTTTCATTCCTTTTCTAATGTAACCTTAAATCTTTAATATTAAATATTTCAATATTTCGGTACAAATATTTCAATATTCGCAAAGCATATTTAAAATGTGTCTCGCTACAACAATCTTGAAATCTACTTAAGATAATTCACACTATAACTTATATTGGGTCTGGTATTTGTACTAATATACAGCAATGCGCCAATTAAATTCTTGTATCCAATGTCATTTCTATTTATCTCAGCGTTTTCAATTTTTAAATTTGTTTCCGTTGGTGTACAGTACAATTTGCTGTTTTGTAATTTATATTTGTTCGCTAATGATTCAATGTATTTCGTTTGGCTTAGTTTCATTTCATTTTTTATATAATCATACTCTATATTTATTCCAAAATATTCTTTTACTTCACTTAAATCTTTCATTTTAAATTTATCAGGTAATAGCTTCTTTACATTTTGTATCCTTTTTTTGTTTTTACTACAGATTAACAAATCGTCTACATATATTAGCAAATAAACAACATTTTCCCCCTCTCCATGAGTATATAGGCACAACTCTATGTTATTCTTCTTAAAATCCAATGTCGTCACATACCTATCAAAACACTCATACCAATCCCTCGGACTTTCTTTTAACCCATAAAGCGCTTTCGATAATTTACAAACTCTATTCGTTCCGTCCGCATATCCCTTTGGTTGATTTACATATACCTCCGAGGTTACTTCACCATTTAAAAAGGCAGTTTCTACATCCATTTGCTCAATTATTACTCCATTTTGACAACAATATGATAGCAATATCTTAAAGGTCTGATTACTCGCCACTGGAGAATATATGTCATCGGCTACGTTTCTTTGTTGAAATCCCCTTACCACTAATCTAGCCTTATACCTGTCCTCTGATTTTTTCGTGTAAACCCATTTTACATCTAATACTTCTTTGCCTTTTACCCTTTCTACCAATTTCCAAGTTTTATTCTTATAGAGACATTCTATTTCCTTATCCATAGCCTGTTTCCAAACTTCACTATTTTCACAACAAATCGCCTCCTCAAATGTGCAAAAGATATCTACTCTACAATAATTTGCGTGAATCTCACTACTGTTTTCCTTTTCTGGATACCTTACTGGAGTTTTCTTATTACGTGTAGATCTCCTAGGAATCTTTACGCTTTCAGAACTATTATCATTTTCATCTTCTCTACTTTCTAACTCTTCCTTATTCATGCTGTCCAATAAATAATTATCTTTACTATCATCGCTAACTGCATCGAATGAATTCTCCTCAAAACCGATACATTTTTTGTCTGTTTCTACGACCTCTACATGTCGCTACTGTTATTTTTACACCTAATAGGACTCTCTAACCTACTTCACTATATCCTAACAGAATTCCCATATCTGCCTTCTTATCCCATTTGGAAACTCTTTTTTGTTCTGGCCTTCTTACAAAAACTTTACTTCCATATAGATGTAGATTTTTAACACTTGGTTTTCTCCCGAAGAATATTTCAAAAGGTGTCTTTCTTTCTATAGTATTCGCTAATATTCGATTTTTCAAGTATGCCGCTGTACAAACTATTTCCGGCCAGTACCTTTTATGTACTTTCGCTTCCGCTAACAAGCAACGCGCCATGTCCATCACTGTTCTATTATACCTTTCCGCTGTCCCGTTTAATTCATGTACGTATGTTGGGCAATTATTTATTCTTATACCTTTATCCCTAGCAAATTTATAAATTCGATTATTTAAATATTCTTTACCATTATCGCATCTTAATATTTTTAACCTCTTGCCCGTTAAATTTTCGGCTTCATTTACGAACTGTACGAAAGAATCAAAGACCTCATCTTTTGATTTTATACAATAGATCCTAGCTATTTTACTATAATCATCGATAAATGAAATGAAATATTTTTCTCCATTGAATCCGGTAGTCTTAAAGGGACCACATACGTCCGTATGAATAATTTCCATTATTTCCCTAGCCTTAGTTCGATTATTTTTGAAAGGTAAGTTATGCATTTTGCTTTCTATACACACCCTACATTTCAAAAGTTCCTTTTCAAATTCATTCGGTATGCCAGTCACTAGCTGCTCTTTACCCAAAATCTCTAAATATTTAAAATTTACGTGTCCTAGCATCCTATGCCATCTTTCCTTTTTACTCATACCACTACGTTCGGCGCTGTTTACTAAGTGCTTCTTCCCTTTCAATATACTTTTTATTCTATATGTCCCATTCTCTTTGAACTGAGCTGTAAGTATATTATCCTCATCTATTACTTTCGCAATATTTCCTTTGGAAATAACCGTATTCTTATCGTCTGCTGGTTTACCTAAACTAATCAAATTTGCGGACATTTCTTTCGCGTAAAATACTTTCCTCATATTTATTTTATTTTGTTTTCCGAATGCTTCAAAATAACTTATAACATTCCCAACTTTTGTCGCTTTTATCGGTCTATTATCGCCTAAATATATATTTACCGGTTCTTTTAGGTCGATAGATTTATCGAAATAATTTATATTATTAATTATGTGATCGGTACAACCGCTATCTAATAGCCACACTATTTCGTTCTTACTTATTTCATTCGTCTCACTGCTGTTTGCTGCGTGCGCCGTTGCTGTCCATATGCCTGCTCTTGAGTTTCCATGCTCGCCCGTGCCGGTTCTTGATTGATGATGAAAGTTTCCACGTCCTCTGCTCGTATTGCCTTTGTTCTCTCTTCCTCTGTTTCGACCAGGTGTTGGCCCATGCCAATAGCCGTTACTGCTTCCCGCTTGGACGCCATTTTGACACTCTCTCGCAAAGTGTCCTAATCTTCCACATCTGAAGCATCCTTCCTTTTTTGCAGAAAAGGCGTTGGTTTGCCTTTCTCCTCGATTGGATTTATTTTTCTTCTCTGCTATCTCTATTTTATTTTTTACATACGCTACCGTTTGATCCTCTTCTTTCAATGCGTCTATTATGTCCGCTATGTAGCTGTATTCTTCGGGTAACGTATTCAGCATGTAATTCAGCTTTTCCCTCTCACTTACTTGTGCGTCCGCACTTTTTAATTCATTTATTAATTTTTCGAAATCGTTAAAGAATGATGCTGAATCACTGTAGTTCTCCAGTCTTATGTTTTCCAATCTCCTTCTGCATACGATCTGCAGTGCCGTCGACTCTTTCAAGTACATTTCATCGAACCT